>NC_072731.1:118350748-118474707 GCF_026930045.1 Uloborus diversus | reverse complement strand
CTGTCAGTAGCCATTATGTATCGTCCTCTCCGGCTTGCTTAGTACACTTGCTTAATTTACTGCCTAAACGTTTTGAAAAGGATTAGTGAACGACAGGTTTTCATTCTGGATGTCGCGGGCTTCAAAGAAAGAACAGTGGTGTCCGTTGACAGGAAGAGAATTTAGTAAACATAATCCTAGCTTAAGTTTACAAAAGTGGTGCAGTAATGAAAATCGCTGAAATTTCATTTTCTATGAATGTAATTTTTAACCAAATGGTAAGGGTTGCTATAGTATCCTTAGCACCTCCCCCTCCTCCCCACTGCTCTACAGATCCACCATTGAAGCTGTATAAATTTTATGAAATATTACAAACTTAGTAAAAATATTAAAGTATTAAAAATATCTAAAACTGAAATTTTATCGAGTGTAAGTTCTGACCTCAAGGGGATACTATAGACCCCCTTAGCCCCCCCCCCCCCCGCATAGATCTGCCAGTGAAATGTATAAATTTAATTTAATATAATACAAACATAAAATATCCATAAGTAGTGCAGTATTAAAAAATATAAAATTTCAGTTTTATCTAGTATAAGTTTTGACCTCATGGAGGTAGGGGGGGCTATACTCCCTTGCCCCCCCCCCCTCATAGATTCGCCACTGACGGCGTTAATTGGAAAGTAATAACTTCAGATTAAAAACCTCGATAGCAGAACAAAGTTATTGTCTCGAAGACTTTCCATGAAATTACAAATCGCATTGTAATCTGTTGTAAGTTTTAGCCAAATGGGAGAAGGGGTCACAGTCCCCTTACTACCCCCCCCCCACCCCAAACTCGCCATTAATAAACCACCGTATATAGTGTACATATTTAATAAAATATAATGCATGTTTGTAATTCGCAGAAGTATTGACGTATTTAAAATCTTCGAAATTTCGGTTTTATCTAGTGTAAATTTTGACCTTATGGGAGAGGAGGGGGGGGGGGGCTATAGCTCCCTTAGCCTTGGAATGATGTAAAATATATTACGGCTAACTTTCAGATTAAAAAATACCTCGATCGCAGAATGAAATTATTCCCTCTGAGCCGTTCCGTGCCATTGCAGATCACAATTTAATCTGTCGTAAGTTTTGACGAAATGAGAGAAGAAGCTACAGTCCCTTATGCCCTCTCCCATCCCCCATGTATACGCCGCTCTATATAGTGCTTCTATATTTATTTAAATATAATACAAACTTAAACATGTTACAATATCGCAGTATTAAAAATCTCTGAAATTTCGATTTTATCTAGTGTAAGTTCAGACCTCATGGGGGGGACTATAGCCCCTTTAGCCCCCCCCCCCGTGGATCCGCCACTGATAGTGCTTCTATATTTATTTAAATATAATACAAACTTAAACATGTAACAATATTGCAGTATTAAAAATCTCTGAAATTTCGATTTTATCTAGTGTAAGTTCAGACCTCATGGGGGGGGGGGCTATAGCCCCCTTAGCCCCCCCCGTGGATCCGCCACTGGTCTGAATTATTGTAAAAACAAAACAAAGAGCGAAAATTGAAAGTTACTTTAAAAGCCTTACTTCAATTAATTACAAATATTTTATTTATTAACAAACATAAGATGGCAACAGTTAAAAATTTTAAATCATTGAGATAATATTTCCGATCATTTCCATACAATTAAAATCACGAGAAATACGCAGACGACAATCTATTACGATTTATCTTTCTTATTGTTGCATTAATAAAACTATTTTTATTCGCAAAAAAAAAAATCAACACCTCTTGGAGCGATTGGAGTCAAAATTGAACCAAAGCTTGTTTACGTATGGATTCACATATATTCCAAATTTCAACCAGAACGTAGCATTACTTCTTGAGATAGGGCACTCACAATGGAAAAAAAGAACGGGCGATTGCGCTACCCCCCTTTTAGCTGTTGACACCAAAATATAATCAGCTCTTATACCCACTAACGGCTACTTGTCAAAAAATTTTTGTTTGATTCAATTCGTTATTTCTTGAGATACAGCAGTCACAATTGACGATAAAAAACGTTCTATAACTCAATCCCCGTTTGAGCTATTGACACCAAAATTGAATCAGCACCTGCTCCTGTTAGGGGCAACATATGGACCAAATTTTGTTTGATTCCGCCAGTTACTTCCTGAGGAATAGCAAGCACGCGTAACTCAAAAAACGTCCCATTGCTCCACCCCCCTTGGAGGAATTCGCGCCAAAAACTAATGGGCACAAGTTCACATAGGGGCACATATGTGTACCAAATTTCGGTCAATTTCATGCGGTAGTTTTTGCTGTAGAGCGGCCACAAAAAACTGGTCACACACAGACGTGACACACACACATACACACATACATACACACACACAGACAGACAGACATTTTCCAAAAATAGTCGAAATGGACTCATCACACCTCAAAACGTTCGAATCCGTCAAAATTCGAAATTCGAAAATTTGCACGAATCCAATACTTTCTTCTATATATTAGATATAGAAGAAAGTAAAAATAAATAAATAAATAAATAAATAAATCAACACCTCTTGGAGCGATTGGCGTCCAAATTGAACCAAAGCCTGTTTACGTATGGATTCACATATATTCCAAATTTCAACCAGAACGTAGCATTACTTCTTGAGATAGGGCACTCACAATGGAAAAAAAGAACGGGCGATTGCGCTACCCCCTTTTTAGCTGTTGACACCAAAATAAAATCAGCTCTTATACCCACTAAGGGCTACTTGTCAAAAAATTTTTGTTTGATTCCGTTCGTTATTTCTTGAGATAAGCAGTCACAATTGACGACAAAAAACGTTCTATAACTCAACCCCCGTTTGAGCTATTGACACCAAAATTGAATCAGCACCTGCTCCTGTTAGGGGCAACATATGGACCAAATTTTGTTTGATTCCGCCAGTTACTTCTTGAGGAATAGCAAGCACGCGTAACTCAAAAAACGTCCCATTGCTCCACCCCCCTTGGAGGGATTCGCGCCAAAAACCAATGGGCACAAGTTCACATAGGGGCACATATGTGTACCAAATTTCGTTCGATTTCATGTGGTAGTTTTTGCTGTAGAGCGGCCACAAAAAACTGGTCACACACAGACGTGACACACACACATACACACACACACACATACACACACACAGACAGACAGACATTTTCCAAAAATAGTCGAAATGGACTCAGCACACCTCAAAACGTTCGAATCCGTCAAAATTCGAAATTCGAAAATTTGCACGAATCCAATACTTTCTTCTATATATTAGATATAGAAGAAAGTAAAAATGAATGCATAAAATACGGAATTAAACAAAAATTTAATTTTCATGAAACGTATTTTAAATATTTCTGTCGTATTGAATGTGAAAAATATTTTATAATTAGGATACAACCACACAAAGGAACAAAAACACTCATGAATAAAATAAGTATAAGGTATACTAAACCTGATACTATATTACCAGTGACTGTAATAGGGGAGGGGGGAGCGGAATAATGATTTACTTCCTGGTTATTCACGTTACTGTATACGGTTTATGATTATTCAGCATTTTAAAAACTGCTAAAAAAATCATTTTGCTAAAAGTAATTATTGACATTTGTTACAGGGCCGATCCTAGGGTGTCGGCCGCCCGTGTGCAAAGACCTAATAAGCCGCCCCTCAAGAGTAATTTGCATATTTTGACTAATCTTTAACGTCTATACAGATCTTTCTTTAAATTTCTATGCCAGGTTCGAATTTAAAAAAAAGGGGGGGGGGACAGAAGAATGATCTTTTAAAAAGGAAGAAATTTTGTATAGTATGAAACTCCTTAGGTACAATTTATATCTTTGAAGAAAGTAATAGATACCAAAATTTACTAGTCGTAAAAACGCATTTTATAGTCTTTCTTCGGTGACATCAGTGAAGGGATGGAGGAAGGGGAAGCGTGGGGGTAGGTGTCAGGGGTTCAGGGGAGGAGGATTGCTCCAAGAAAATTATCAAATTGGCGTATGAAAAATATTTTTAGTTAATCTTTAGTTGTGTTTGGTTGCAAGGACAAAATAATCAAATATATTTAAGGTGCTTGGAGAAATTTTCGAAATTCATGTCAAATATCGCAATTTTAGGGACTTTTTCGAGATTTTAGATGAATGTAATGTTGCAGTTATTTCCTAAAATTCTTTCAAAATTGAAATCAAATTGAAGCTATTTTTAAAGACCGTAGTTTAGGAAGGATCGGCGTTCTTCCCGAAAAATCTCCGAAACTGAAATTTTAAACCCGCAATTTTGGGTTACTTTTGTTGACGTTGCAAGAGGGAGGGAGATTCAATCGTCTCCCATCGAAAGATTTCGAAATATAAGTTTAAAACACAAATTTAGGCAGTCTTTGGTGATGGTAAAGGATTTGGCGGCTATCCTCCGGTAATTTCTCGGCACTATTTTTTCAAAAACCCGTTTTTGGCTAGATTTGAAAACAATCGGGGAAACGTGAAAATATTCCATACCAAAATATTTTTCGGAACTGAAATCCATTATAGGTTATTTTTGGGAAGGAAGGATTTTGAGGCTCTTAAGCGGATATTTCTAAAATCGCAATTTTATATTATCTTTCGACGTTAACAAAACTGGGAAGCTTCTACGGATCTTTCGGATATTTTTCCACATTAATGTCTGAAAAATATAACTATAGACTTTGGTCCACCTCACCTCGACGGTTGATGGATATGCCCAAGCGCCGTAAAAATTTACATAAGCCTGGCAGTTCTCCTCCGGAATTCTTTAGAAATATAAGTCCCAAAATCGTACTTTAAGCATTGTTTGATAACGATGGGACTAAGAGCGGGCGGGGTTCAGTGTGCCCTCACGAACTGTGTTTTTGAAACTGAAGTCAATTTCAGGCTAGTTTAGGCAGGAAGCTGTGGCTCCACGGAACCGTCTAAAAACGCAATTTTCAGGTATAGTGATTTGCGTTGGAGAAAAGGGAGATCCGGGGTCTTTCCCCAAAAGTTCTTGAAACTGATGTTTGAAAAACGCAATTTTAGTTTTTTTTTCAATACGTTAAGTGAAAGGGGGTGGAATTAGGGGCTTCTCTAAAGACGCTAATTGATACTGTCTTTGGTAATAATGTTTGCGAAAGGATTTCGGGGTCCTCCATTGCAAAAATTTCGAAAAATGCCAAAGCAATTTTATATGACGTTTGATGATAGGAAGGGCTGTCTTCTGAAAACACGTTTTGGATTTTGGAGCCAACATTTTTAGGCTATGTTTGATTAAGTTAAGGTGGAAGAGGTGAAACAGAGACTTAATTGGGTCCTTAAGATCAATGGTTCAACCAGCGAAATTTTCCGAAAGTAAAGTCCTAGAAACGCAATTTTAAGCCTTCTTTAGTTTCGTCAAGGAGGTCATGGCATTCTTTTGTATCTTCGTTTTGGAGCTACATTTAAATTTTCTTCCCAGGGCAAGGGCCCTGCCCTCCTACCTGATCTGAAACCGGGCAGTTCATTCAAGATTTTAATCAGAAAAATTGTCGTAAAGGGGGAAAAGTACAACATTTTAGTTCGTCATTCATGTAATTTTCCATTTTCTCTCCACGCATCCACGATTGTTAAACACTGAGTTTGCTACATAGTTTGTTGTTTGAAATGCTTGCGAGAGTATCTAATCAAGATAGCTTTTTTTTAATAAATAAAATATGTCTTCATTGGTTAGGTCTATAAAAGCTTGGGGGGGGGGGGGGTAAACATTAGTGGCAACTCTCGGTGCTCCTTTTAGACGGCACCATTTCATGCTTCAGAAGGAGGCCTTTCTCCTCCCCTGTATCCATGCCTGATTACCGGTTCTGTCACAAACTTTGCAACCAAATGAAGCATGTGTGTTAAGAGTAGATATTAATGGACAATGAACCAACACAATGTTCCCTAACATTCTATTTTTCTTAAACAATGCTATGCTGTCGGTAAATTGACACATACTTTGACAATTGAACATTTAAAAATCAACATATTTATTCTACTTATTATAAGTTATCTTGTGAGAAATTCTTGAGGAATTTTGCTTGATTACTAGAACTATATGATACGGCTTGCGGCCGCCCCTTGCTTTGGCCGCCCTTGTGCGGCGCACACTCTGCACACCTGCTAGGATCGGCCCTGATTTGTTATTCAATGTACCAGTCTTATTTTTGAGAAACAACAACAGAATTAATTTGTGCACATTAGTTTTTAATGGGGAAAAATGTTAAGAACTCACCCGAGATGACTTAGTTGGTGCAAAATCCTTGCGTGTAATACATTTAATCCATCTTTTGCACATCTCTACATCGGCCGAGAATTAAAAAAGTTTACATTTTATAGGTGCTGTCGTAATTGCACTGAAATCCAGGCACACAGTATCTGAACGGCATGATTGATACACTTATACACAATAACAAAAGAAATAACTATAATAAGCGAAACTTAACCACTAAACAAATAAAACGAATCAACAAAAACAATTCACAAAGTAAAGTCATAATCCCAAGAGTAAATGGCGGGGACAAAGCATAGCGACCGTTACTTTCAGCAAATTCAACGATGTGAGAGATTGAAAACACTCCCCCAGACGGTTTGGGGAAAGCACTAACAGGTCTTCTTCGCGTGACTCATACACTTCCCTTCGGAGAGGTTGTTTGGCCTTGAGGAGTATCTCGCTGGTGGTGGCAGGGGCCGTGGTAGTCCGATTGGTAGAGTGTCGGATTCGGGGCCGGAGGGTCCCGAGTTCGAACTTCGATGGTCGAAGACCCACCGTCGTCATTAAAGGGGACGGGGCAACGTTAAATATGCTCGTGGTCTCAATGTCCTCCAAGTGAAACGATACCTCTGGGGGTGCTAGCACCAGGTAGCTATTAGCTCCTGGTCTAATTCTAAATTCTCATTAACTGTTCGATCCGGTGATGGTGCTACCATCTATCGGTATAAAAAATAATGGAGGCAAGGCACTTAGTATGCAGTCCTCGACATAAATACAGTTGTAGTCAATTGTGACTCGGAAATCGAAAAAATCGAAAGTGTCGCACATTACTTGAACACTTAATTAAAATGAATAACAAAGATGAGGGAATAGATAAGATGGAAACGCTCCTTGCTGTTATGTAAACTTGATGCAACGTGGAGCTAAATTGATTCTTAATTGAAAGGCTTTTTTTTTTTTAAAGCTTTGACTCCGGTAAGAAAATTAAAGCATAATGTAAGCGAAAGTATAAGCATCAGGTTTAAGATTTCAGA
This sequence comes from Uloborus diversus, assembly GCF_026930045.1. Classification (NCBI taxonomy): domain Eukaryota; kingdom Metazoa; phylum Arthropoda; class Arachnida; order Araneae; family Uloboridae; genus Uloborus; species Uloborus diversus. The sequence goes on along the minus strand of NC_072731.1, from coordinate 118,467,453 downwards.
CTGCAATGGAATTGTTTTTTGTTCAGAAAAAAATAATAAATCGTATATTGAAATTTCTTTTAATGAGTTTTTGACTTTTTGTACAAATAAAAAAATACTACCTCAATTTGAAAGGTAAAATATTTTATTTTCTTCTTTTTGCAACAAACAAATTCGCAACTCCAGCCCTCGAATACGCTACCTTGCGGTTGCGGTGATTAACAATACTAAAGAAAAAGGTAAAACATTCCATTCCACGTGTTTTCTTTGCTGTAAATTACAGGCTTCAGACAGTTTGTGATGTAATATAATTTCAGAACAATAGAAAAGAAAGCTTCCCACAAACACGATAAAAAATTACTGTCATTCACTATTACATTGCATTAAAATGAAAAAACTTCGCCAAACTAATTTTGGTAAAAAATATCATTAAATACTATGTAAAGGGTATTGTAGTTAAAATTAATCCACCAAATTAGTGAAACAACACACTCAAACAACATTAAACTGCTGTTAAAATGTAAATTAATCCACCAAATCCATTTTATATCTCCAGACTCACCAGGTGGCTACTTTAGCGCATTGGCGAATTTTTTAAAATTTTAATGAAACTTTTAATTTAATTTTATTTTGTGTGTGTGTGTTTTTTTTAAGGATTAATGGTGATAATTAGGATTTTGTGGAATTAATATCCCTACTTTAATAGAGACAATAGAGAGTATTGCCCTTTTTACTTTCTTCTATACCTAATATGTAGAAGAAAGTATTGGATTCGTGCAAATTTTCGAATTTCGAATTTTGACGAGTTCGAACGTTTTGAGGTGTGCTGAGTCCATTTCGACTATTTTTGGAAAATGTCTGTCTGTCTGTGTGTGTGTGTGTTCGTGTGTGTGTCGATTCACTCGCAGTCTATTAGAGTCTCACCATCATGTCTGGACGAGGTGGCATTCTGATGCCAGCTCTCGTTGAGAACGGACGTCCCTGAGACAGCTCCGCCATGAGCTACAGTAAATCTCGAAGACAACGCGACTCCTCGCCGTGTGCAGTGATTGAACCTAGTGATGGGGGTAGTAAGACGTATGGCCGGGGCTTACCGAAAAGGAATGCTTTAACGAACTCTGAAGAAGAAATTACTCCAAAGCTCCCAGCCAATTACGCAACCCCGAACTCCAATTCTTCATTACGACTGGACCCGCCTGCCGACTCCGAAGGAAGTCCGAAGGAAGTGTGGTGAGTGTTGGTTCCTTTATTGATCAGTCTCATGCAGAAATACTTAAGTAAAATTAATTTGCTAGAAACCCAACTTAATTCTAACTCTAATTCAATTAATTATGAGGAATTACTTTATTTCGTAAATAATCTAATCTTTGAATATAAATGTAATATTAATTTGTTAAACCCAGGCGACCTGACGCTACTATTTAGACTATTTGATTTGAAATGTAACGCTATTCAGCTGAAACATTCAACTTCATTAGATACCCAAGTTGATCGACTTGATTCATTGCAATCAAAAATTTAAGATAATAACTCAACTAGTATGTTGTGGCCATCACGAAACTTTCTTCTATATTTTTCCTTTTTCTGATCCCTCCCCATGCTTGACGAGGAAGCAATATTCCTAACAAAAACAAAATTACACATGCAAAAACTTGACGACCATCCCAATGTCTGAATTATTATAAAAACAAAACAAAGAGCGAAAATTGAAAGTTACTTTAAAAGACTTACTTGAATTAATTACAAATATTTTATTTATTAACAAACATAAGATGGCAACAGTTAAAAATTTTAAATCATTGAGATAATATTTCCGATCATTTCCATACAATTAAAATCACGAGAAATACGCAGACGACAATCTATTACGATTTATCTTTCTTATTGTTGCATTAACAAAACTATTTTTATTCGCAAAAAAAAAAAAAAAATCAACACCTCTTGGAGCGATTGGAGTCAAAATTGAACCAAAGCCTGTTTACGTATGGATTCACATATATTCCAAATTTCAACCAGAACGTAGCATTACTTCTTGACATGGGCGTCGCGGCCGGGGGGGGGGGTCCAAGGGATCCGGACCCCCCCCCCCCCCCCAATATTTGAGGACCGGACCCTCTCAATATTTGAAAATCGGACCCCCTCGATAATTGTCAAAATGAAATTCATTATTTTGGGGAAATTATTTTTGCTTTGAAGACTTTAAACAGTTGCGTAATATATAATTTACCATGTTTAATTCATATCAAATGAAACGAAATGAACATCGAAAAAAAAATGAACTAAAAAAAACAAAATATGTGATGTGTATAGTGAACGGAAAGTCGGAAAGGGAACTTCATTGACAAATTATTGCTCTGCTCTACGCACACTAGCTTTAGTGAAGGATGCTAGAAAGGAGATACCTTCTCCCGAGTGCAATGTCAACCATCCATAGTCGAGTCTCCAGCGTATATGCACCCCCCCCCCCTTTTTTTACGACTCTCGTGCTAATAAGTCAACAGACGTCAGACGGGGATCTGAGCTTCTGCCCCTTTCTTTCTTATCTCGTTTCTCGGCGCTTCCAGGTTTCTGTTTCAAGTTTTGCAGTGTTTGTTTCGTCGATTCGGTTCAATTTATAGCGACCCCGATGTTTCCCAAACAAAATGAGACACCAGACTTCTTTGGCGGTTTTTTGCAGCTGGTAACAACACCCTGGTCAAAGGATGCACAAAAATTTAGAAGACCACTTAGCTGGTCAAAGGTTAAGTTTGGGGTAGAAAGGGAAAGGAGACGTGTCATTGTTTGACATTATTCAACACGTGGCTTCAAAGTACCTTACCGAAGCGCGGTTTCTCAAATGTGTTTGCGGCATCTCAAATTTGACCAAAAAAGCGTTACGTTACAGAAAAAAAAGAGGAGGAGTCTAAAAATTAACGTGCAATTTCAAAAGCAAATCGTAAGCCAGCATAACGGTGGATATTGTGATGTCACTTCCGATCCAACGAAAAAAGAAGCGCAAGATGACCAGAAAAAAAAAAAGACAGAAATAAAAGGACGTTCCGACAAAAATAAAGATAATTTCATGTGGTCTTTTGGTCTCCTTGAGAGTAGGTGACCTGAAGAGCGCTCCTATTTTGGTAAAAATGCTTTTTTGTTACATATTCGATTACGAATATGGAGAGGTGGCTTGAAATGGGAAAATGTAGCAAACCTTCTACATCAAATGAACCTTAGCAATTTTTAACAACTGAATCATCATCAACATCCACGGAACCATCTTCAAAAAATCAAAAGATCCCCTACTAGCAAAATTTCTTGCATCAACCTTGACAGATCTTGATATTATACTGACGGCGTCAATATTAACGTGTTTCATACTGCATAAAGCTTGCATAAAGATTAAAAAGCAATATTACAATAACAACACGTATGCAACATTGCATTCATCTTAAAATATCAATATTGATATTACCTTACAATAACAACATTGCATACATGTTGACGCCGTCAAGATAATATTGATTTCATGCTGTCGCCGTCAAGGTAATTAGTACACAATAGAACAGATGGACCTTCATTGATACTTGCGCATGCGCACAGTTCTTTCTACCCAGCGTCCCTCGCTTTGCTAGCACATCTTTCTCCTTCGACCTCCGATTCAGTCGGTTCAGAGGAGCTGCACGTGGCGTTGCATTTCTTTAGGCTTCGTTAAGTTGGTTGCTTAGTTATTAGTGTGAAATCATATTGTTTTAGGAATAACTTATGAATGATTGATAACTGCTTAATTGCATTTGTTTATTAATATAGTACTAAACAAGTCATATCACAGACGATGTGCGATCAATGTTGGAAATGGCCGAAAATAACTTTTTTCGTCCCTAGACTTTGAAACAGAGGACATGAAGCCCAGAATTTCGTATTATCACTTCAATCTCATTAGTAAGATTAATTTCATTCAATGGTTATTTATGTTATTCTTTAAGATAAATTCATGTGTTTTGTCAATGGGATATTTTCAATGCTGACATCCATTTGGAAATGTACTTCATTGTATTTATTTACTTATTTATTATTTTGCTTTCTTTACTCCTAAATGTGTTATAAAAACTTCCGCAATTATTCCTAACTAGGCATTTAACGTCTTTATAATACAATTAGAAGCATGAATTTAAAAAAATAAGTCAAGTATTATGCAAAACGAAGAAACTTTCATTTTCTAAATTGAATTGCGAGTACTATTAATACCCTTATATGAATTTCCGATCAGATGTCAGCTTTAAGAAAATATTCTTAGGCTAGAAAACTATCTTGAAGAATAACAGAAATAATTAAAGAATGAAATTTAATTCTCGAGTTTAAAGTGAAAATAATACAAATAAATAAATAGATAAAACACCTTGCAAACGTGCTGATTTCATACTGTCATGTCAATGTATCCTGACATTTTCCTGTCATATCAATACGTATGCAATATTACAAAAGCAAGATCATCTTGCCTAGACCTTGATTTCATGCTGTCATGACAACATCTTGATATTATCCTGTCATATCAATATGTATGCAAGATTACAAAAGCAAGATCATCTTGCCTAGACCTTGATTTCATGCTGTCATGACAACATCTTGATATTATCCTGTCATATCAATACGTATGCAATATTACAAAAGCAGCCTACCTTGATATTTTCCTGATATTATGCTGCATACACCTTGTCAGTCAATATTGTGGCAGCCTGCTGACAGCATAAATGGAGTAACATAACAACATTGAGGCAGCATTAATGCAAGATGATTTTTCTTGCATGTCAACCTTTATGCAATACTGAGGCAAGATATTTTGCTTACTGGGTCGTGATAGGTAAGTACCATTCTGTTGAGTGTAATACATGCAGGGGCTCCCCGATTTTATACTATTCAGGTGGGGTTACTTCTCGATTTTCCGAATGAAATTCCTAATTACCCACATCACTACATCAAATGAGAATATCTTTTTAATGCAATATTTCGCAAAAAACTACTCGAAATTTGAAGATTCGTCAGAAAAAATTTTCTAGGAAAGGAAAGTTTATGAAAGTTCACAGTGACCTCTTATCGAGTAGCCCCTGAATGCCTGCTAATCAGGTATGCTTTACAGTCAATATTTTGACATTATGAGTCCTATGGGAGCTAATGCGTTCAACTTTCTCTTTTTTTTTTTTGAAATGTTTCAACTTTTATAAATTTTAATGGAATAAATAATGCTCCTTTTAGCTATTAAAGCTTAACAGAAAATTATCCATTAATAATCCTGCTTTACTGAACAAATTTTATTGAAATAACCATTTTAAAACTTATTGTCACGTGTCAGAAAAAAGCAGTTCATTTCTCTATCTCTTCCTCATCGTCCGCTGATCAGAATTCAATTATACACCAAATGCTGTTTGTTCTCTGTGTAGGCCAGTACTTTTCAATCTGTGAGGTGTGCTGTCACTTAAAGAGGATCAGGAGGGGCACTTTCCCTGCTGACTTTGAGAAATTAGAAATTAATGAAATAATATGGGCATGGTTTTTGTTGTTTTTTGGTTTCATATGCATTGAGTGTATGGAGGATTCAACAAAAAAGCAAAATTCTGGTGCATTTGTTACAAAAATCCTGAAAAAATTATGAAAATACTTTAAAAGGTAGCATTATTAAAATATGATATTATGAGAACTTAATTATTTGTGTCTTATTTTATTTTTGTAGTTGTGTTTTTCGTAGGTTCGTGAATGTCATAACGGTGAATTATATACTTTAATTTTTTAATTAAAAAACATCAAATTAAACTCCTTCGAATCCAACTTGTGCCAAGAACTTAGAGCTGCAGGGTTTATCACTATGTAATATAAAAATTTAATTATACAGTTGTCGCGGTTTATATGAGTCACATTTTGTTCTGAACAGCTTTGATTCCATAAAGCGGCTGATTCAATAGAGCTGGATTTCGTTTTTGCTGATTTCATTCATTAAGAACGGTTGATTCAATTGTCTACTGTTTCAAAATGTTGAAAATTTGGTGCGGCGACTCTTGGTGTGCCGCCCTTCGTCGTGTAAAGTTGAAAGAAGCTTCAGTGCGCTGAGACAGTTGAAATGGTATCTAAGGTCGACTATGACACAAAAGCGGTTGAATCATGTTGCTTTCTGCTACATTCACAAAAACATCTTGGACGAAATTGATCACAAAAAAATAGCACGGATATTCGTATCTCATGTGCAGTCTAGAAAAAATGTATTTGTTGGTATTTAATTTTTTTTTCTTATTGTGTAATTATGTGAATCAAGATGTACCAGTTTAAAATATTGTATTAAATGTAAACCCATTATATATATATATATATATATATATATATATATATATATATATATATATATATATATATATATATATATATATATATATATATATATATATATATATATATATATATATATATATATATATATATACACGAGTTTTTCTTAATGCAACTTGAAAATGATAGTCAAAATGGTCCCCCCCAATAAAATTCAGCTGACGACGCCAATGCTTCTTGAGATAGGGCACTCACAATGGAAAAAAAGAACGGGCGATTGCGCTACCCCCTTTTAAGCTGTTGACACCAAAATAAAATCAGCTCTTATACCCACTAAGGGCTACTTGTCAAAAATTTTTTGTTTGATTCCGTTCGTTATTTCTTGAGATACAGCAGTCACAATTGACGACAAAAAACGTTCTATAACTCAACCCCCGTTTGAGCTATTGACACCAAAATTGAATCAACACCTGCTCCTGTTAGGGGCAACATATGGACCAAATTTTGTTTGATTCCGCCAACTACTTCCTGAGGAATAGCAAGCCCGCGTAACTCAAAAAACGTCCCATTGCTCCACCCCCCTTGGAGGAATTCGCGCCAAAAACCAATGGGCACAAGTTCACATAGGGGCACATATGTGTACCAAATTTCGTTCAATTTCATGCGGTAGTTTTTGCTGTAGAGCGGGCACAAAAAACTGGTCACACACAGACGTGACACACATACACACGCACACACAGTGGCGGATGGGGCCGGCGGGCAGCCGGGCAAATGCCCGGTGGGCCGCCTCGGTTTGGGCCGCATTAAATCTTTCAATTGAATAGTACAAAAAAAAACTTTTTTTTTTTCATTTTGTTCTTCCTTAAAAAACTAGTGAAAAAAATCTGTCGCCTAGAAGATGCGAAAGCAAACCACTTTGCGACATTTGAAAATCTAAAATTGGTTCACTCATTTTTGTAAACGGATTTCAAATCTTTGTAAAACGTAGGAAGACCCTTGCCTTCTTTAAAAAAAAAAAAAAAAAAAAACTGTCGACTCGTACATGACGAAAGCCTTCTTTTTCTTCCCTTGTGGACCGGCCCACCACGCACTCGGCGCCAGACTAAGCAATCGATTAGCACCCCACCTCATTAGCCCTTTCATTGATGATAGCCGATAACCATTTCACGGCCATCTGTGTACAGGGTACGGGTCAGGGACCAGTACAGGAACACTACTTGGAACGGGACGGCAAAAGGAGTTTTCCGAACGGAAACAGCTGTTTTTCATTCGAAGATGCAAAGAGAGAGGTATTTTTCCGAGAGTGAAGCCTAAGGCTGAAGGGTCGGGATTGTTTCCTGGAATTCTTTTTCGTAATTTTTGCTTTAGGGTAACTGAGGATTATACCACACCTACCACTTCCTTTTCTATGGCTTTGTGAATAAAAGGGATTCGCGCGATTTCGATTTGAAACTTGTAGGCACTGGCAATCTATTTATTTTTTCTCCAGTTTCGAGGCAACAGGACTGAAAAATGATGGAGTCATTTGTAACACGTTTTAGCTGTAATTAAAAATCCTTTTAAAGTTATAATGAAATTGAAATTTATTTTGATGATTCAAACAAAGAATTTTGAAGAGCAAGTTTGGTTCGTAAAAATATTTACTTATTTCTAAAACTTTTACTTTAGTTATCCGTTACCGCTTTTAATTTGTAAAAATGTTTTGGAGACTGTTATTTATACTATCATTTCCAGGGCCGGATTTACATTTTAGTTGAAAGCTATTGCTTATAACGAAAAGTTGTGTATTGTCGTTCCTAAAAAAATGGAAATACTTGAAAAAAATCAATTTCATTTTCAAATGCTTGAAATTTTGCAAAAATGGGGCTACAAAGCCTTGAATTTTAAAATTTCTAACAAATTGGAGTTGATAAGGGGGAGGAGTGCCAAAATACGTTAAATTCAGTGTGTGCTTCAATGTATGTTCGTCAAAGTATGCTTCAATTTTATTCCTTTCTAAGAGTATAAATTATGAATTGTTCAAATGGGCAGTACGTTACTCTCTTGCTACCATTTTCTAATTGTGTACCCTATTTCTTTTAAAGCAATTTGTAGATGGGTTGCAGAGGTGATTAAAAACTAGCTGTATCGAAAGTCCATGAGCGCAAGTATCCTTTCTCCTCGCTCGCTCTATCTCTCTGTCGACTGCCTCATCGATGTGTCGATCCCTAAAAAAATTTTACTGTGTATTATCTCAACTTGCAAGAGTACATAATTTAAAAAAAGTTTTGTTTGCCTACTTTTCCCCCGAATATTTTTGATTGCAATCCTCCTTTATGCCTCCTTACTGCAGAATTTTACTATATATTTATTTTTCCAAAATTCCCTCTAAGGGAACCACCGGAACCCCTAAATTGGGAGCCCTGCATCGTTCTCTCGATGCTATTCCCCTTCTTAAGGGAAATCCAAAAAGGCAGGCAAACACACATAAAAAAAACACACAAAAAAAGAAAGAAAGAAAGAAAGAAAAAAAGAAAGGAAGGGAGAAAGAAAATAATGCTTAACTTTATGTGTCTCAGGGGAAAAGGCAAATATAGAGCAAAAAAAGTAATAATAGTCATTAAAAAAAAAAAAAAAAAAACTTTAGCATTTCCTCTTTCGCCACCGACAAAGTGGTCCGGATTACAAAAAGGGCCCCATACCTGAAATAATTTAAGGCCCCGTTAAGTCTAAATCCGACCCTGATCATAAATGTTTTAGAAATAGTAACAAAACTGGCTTTATATGCTAGTCTATGTAATTATTCTTCATTCCCTTTTTAATATGGGATCTTCCAAACCACTCCTCTTGTTAATATTACCAAAGATCGTCTGAGTTAAAAAAAAAAAAAACTTGTAAAAGTTTCCAGGGGAGGGTCCCCCACCTCTCCTTTTCGCCAGCATCGTTCAAAATTGGCCGATTTTGATAAATAAGGTGTCATTCGTTTCGTAATTGAGACCCGGGTATAGTGCCTAGAAAGAGTAGTGTGCCGATCGACGGGGAAAAAGTGAGGTCAGATCTGAGGAAAATCCAGGTGGCGCTGCACTCGAGGAGTACGTTATGCTTCTCAATCAGACTCGTTTTAAATCAGCGATTGCATGCTGATTTCGCAGTTTAAAAGCCCCGTTTTTCGGATTGAACTTATTTCTGCACAAAATGGGTGTTCGTTTATTTTTTGAAGCATATAAAATTACCTTATGCTAATTTATTTATCTTCAATGAAAATAGTAGACTATAAGGGCCCATTCATTAAATACGTAAGGGTCCCGAGGGGGAGGGGGTTGGAAAAGCCTCTACGTACCCTTACTTGGGGGGAGGGTCAAACTCATTCTTACATAATATTTTCCAAGTCGGTATTTCACATTAGAAATTGCGCGGTCAAGTGATTTGGCAGAGATTATGTTCCATTTGCGTCTGGAAGGTAAGAAACGTGTTGGGATAAGATGTTTTTTATTTGTTTTATAAAGAATTTATAGTGTAAAATATAATAAAGGAGTCGCATTGCGTACGGCATGTTTTATTTGTAATTAATATTACATCAAAAAAAAAAAAAAAAAATGTCGAAAAAACATTCAGTTTAGATTCTTTTCAGTAACTATTTCTTTACGCAAAATGTTTAATTTAATAATGGGAATTTAATAACGATTCCAGTGATGTAACGATTCCAAGATTTGTTATTTTATCATTTTGAAAAACGAAATGGAATCTTACATAAGAATAGGGGGGGGGGGGGTGAAAAATCTTACGTACCCTTACATGGGGGGGGGGGTCAAAAATTGCCAAAATCATCCTTACGTAATTAATGAATGGCCCCTAAGTATTCAATAACAGCGCATCTCTTATTTCTCTACTTATAATAAAGCTGAAAGTCTCATCTTTCAAAAAAGGTTTTCCTCGAGGTTTTCCTCACCATTTATAATATGCTTATAATACGTTTCAATAAAATGTTTTTCGAAATGCAGAGCACAAATTGAGCAATATTTATCAAAAATTTTATCTAACTTGAGAATTAACGAGTTTCACTTCTTTAGTTTTTCTTCATCTGCTGGAGCTTTAAAAAGCGAAACTTTTTCTTTGCATCTTTTGTACCCACTTTTGCACCCTGGCACGAAACAAGATGAAGCTTTATTTCTTCTAATGTTCAACTTTGATGCCTCCATTAAAAGCCTTAAACGCTGTTTCATGAAATATTCACGAAATAAAAGTAAAAAAGAGAAACGCGGAACTAAATTGTAACAAAATCCCGCGTCTACTAATGTAAACACCGCGAAATTGAACGTGCACCTCGACCGCACTGCCATCTAGCGGTTTTCATACATTTTGTCTTCAAGAATCGAAGGGGAAAAAGCGCCGATCGGCACACCGGGAACTAAGTGTTGAATGTATAAAATGAAAGTAAAATAAAACTTTATTAAGATGTTCTAGCTGGAGGATATTCAAAGTAAAATTAAGTTGGAAGAAGATCTGGTGTCCCTGAAAAGTACCACATCAATCCAAAATGTTAAAAAATATTTTCATGAATCTCAAACTCTTTATTTTCAAACAACTTCAAACATCAGGTTGGTAATTGAAAATTTCACTATGAAAAAAACCAAAGAACTAAAATGATCTCGGAAAAGATATACTGGGGGAGGTTTTCCCATAACATTTGTATCAATAATTTAATAAAAAGATAGAGACTTAGCAAAGAATGCGGAAGGGAGAGACATCCTTTAGCCTTACCCTTCATTTTACACCTCCAAGGTAGATTAGAAACGTGTGTTTAAAACTTCTATTTTGAAAGAGTGCAGGGGAAGTTTCTAAATCGGAACCCAGTCCCATCTCATATCGCCTATCGTTATCAAAGATGGCTTGCAATTCGTATTTAGGACTTCAAATTCGAAAAGCTTCCAGGAGAGTGATCACCCAAATCCCTGCAGAAGTGCCTCCACCCCATCTTTAAGGATCATTTAAAATTTACTTTTTAGGACTACAATTAAGAAATTTTTCAGAGGTCATCGAATATCTCCTCCCTCTTGTATCACCAAAGGTGGTGTGAAATTTCTTTTTTAGGGCTTCAATCCCGGAAAGATTTCTGAGAAGAGCCCCTGAACCCTTGGTAACATCAGCGAATATCATCTACGACTGCGTTTTAGAATTCAACTTTCGAAAAATTACCGAATGAATGTCCCCGAACAGCTTCACCCACTAACATTACCGAAGATCGACAAAAACTGCGTTTTAAAAGCTAACTTAGAAAATTTTTTGTTCCCTACACGCTCGCCAGCATCACTAAAGGTCCTCTCAAATTTCGTTTTATGGGATTCAATTCCAAAATATGTCCCGAAAATTCTTCGCCCTCACGTCATTGAAAGTCGATGAAAAAACGTTTTTTAAGCTTCGGTTTCTCAGAATTGTTGGTCCCCTTTACGTTATCAAAGAAGACCTACAATCCCTTTCTTTAGATTTAAATTACGAAAAAATTCCTGGAGAGCACCCTTCGAGCCTCTTCTCTCCCAAACATTACCTAAGATCACCTAGAATGCATTTTTAAGACAACTAATTGAAAAAAATTCCATGAGGGGAGGGGAGGACACCGGATCTTTGCTCTCATTAACATTGTCAAAGATAGTTTAAAGACGTTCATCAAAATTATACGTTCTCTTTTCACGTGATATCGCGTGAGAAGTTCCTCATCAATCGTTATTGCACATAAGACCTTCAGATACTGACTTTAGGAGAGGGGGGGAGCAATTGATAGGTAACAAACTTTTTGAAGAACTTCAATTTCAAAAAACATAGCTCTCCCCCCAAAGATCGTCAATTGTCACCTAAATTGGCGCTTTGGGAACTTCAATTGAGAAATTTTGCCCTGAAAGAATCCCTGAACGCCCTTCTCCCCCCTAGTGTTTCAAAACAATGCTTACGCATACGTTTTGGAGCTCTGATTTTGAAAAAGCTTTGGGGGAATTCTCCAAATACCCCCTCCCGCAAACATCGCCCAAGATCATTTAAAAAGTTTAACAATGCGTTTTTGAAGCTATAATTTTGAAAATTTTCCGGGGGAGTGCCCCCGAACCCCCCTCCCCCCATCATCAGCAAGAATATTAATTTTTACCATGCAGGTGTTCGTATTATTGATTCTTTTTCTCCACATTCGTAAACGCAGTTCTCCTAATTTGAATACTCAAATTCTAATGGTGACTCCCTACTAAAACTAGAAGATGTATCCGCTGTATCTTTTATATCTTGAAAAAAAAAAAAAAAAAAAAAACTTAAGGACGGTGGGAGCGTCTCCTCTTCAAGGAGCAAGTCTTAAGGGGGCCGGCTGGCCTGTAAATGCCAGGGCCGGTTCATGTTGCCCCATCCGCCACTGCGCACACACATACACACACACACACACACACACACACAGACAGACAGACATTTTCCAAAAATAGTCGAAATGGACTCAGCACACCTCAAAACGTTCAAATCCGTCAAAATTCGAAATTCGAAAATTTGCACGAATCCAATACTTTCTTCTATATATTAGATATAGAAGAAAGTAAAAATGGACTTTATTACTTTCTTCTATATCTAATATATAGAAGAAAGTATTGGATTCGTGCAAATTTTCGAATTTCGAATTTTGACGGATTCGAACGTTTTGAGGTGCTGAGTCCATTTTGACTATTTTTGGAAAATGTCTGTCTGTCTGTGTGTATGTGTATGTATGTGTGTGTGTATGTATGTGTGTGTGTATGTGTGTGTGTGTGTCACGTCTGTGTGTGACCAGTTTTTTGTGGCCGCTCTACAGCAAAAACTACCGCATGAAATTGAACGAAATTTGGTACACATATGTGACCCTATGTGAACTTGTGCCCATTGATTTTTGGCGCGAATTCCTCCAAGGGGGGTGGAGCAATGGGACGTTTTTTGAGTTACGCGTGCTTGCTATTCCTCAGGAAGTAACTGGCGGAATCAAACAAAATTTGGTCCATATGTTGCCATTAACAGAAACAGGTGCTGATTCAATTTTGGTGTCACTAACTCAAATGGGGGTTGAGCTATAGAACGTTTTTTGTCGTCAATTGTGACTGCTGTATCTCAAGAAATAATGAACGGAATGAAAGAAAAATTTATCGGCAAGTAGCCCTTAGTGGGTATAAGAGCTGATATTATTTTGGTGTCAACAGCTAAAAAGGGGGTAGCGCAATCGCCCGTTCTTTTTTTCCATTGTGAGTGCCCTATCTCAAGAAGTAATGCTACGTTCTGTTTGAAATTTGGAATATATGTGAATCCATACGTAAACAGGCTTTGGTTCAATTTTGACTCCAATCGCTCCAAGAGGTGTTGATTTTTTTTTTTTTTTTTTTGCGAATAAAAATAGTTTTATTAATGCAACAATAAGAAAGATAAATCGTAATAGATTGTTGTCTGCGTATTTCTCGTGATTCGGAACTCCAGCGCTCGAATACGCTACCTTGCGGTGATTTACAAAACTGCAAATGAAACTAAAACTTTGCCACGTTGCGTTCCACGTGTGTCTGTTGACGTAAACACAGGCAGTTTGTTCTGAGTATTTATTAACGTAATCGATGTGTCTTAGTTTGCTTTCAGCTACAGAAATTAATTCGTCCCTTAGTAGCATTCTCGAGCTTCTCAAAATAATGTTAGTTTTCATTATTTCCTTAACAATTGGTGAAAGCGAAAATTCTGGATTAACAAACTTGGATAACGTTATACAAGGTAAAAATTTTTATTGTTTTGTATGAATTTGTAAGAATATGGGGTTTTTTTAAATCTTAAATTAATTAAACTTACCATATTTTACAGCAGCATTTAGTTGGAATGGACAGTATGCAAAATATTTTCTTGAATATATTATCGTAGAACAAAATGAATAACCGAGAAAGAATTTACTTTATTCCTTTTATTCTCAGCTGAAAGGTTTCGCCAAATTTGTTTAGGGTTATAATAGTTTTAGTATTGTGCAAGCTAAGTATCCTTGGCGAGATTTCGCGTTTTTAGTTAAACCATTTTTAATTTTTATCATGAGTGGAATAAAATGGTAGTAAGATTACAGAATTCGATAAGTGAAAAGAAATAATGGTCAATCAACTGAAAAGAAAACTACCACCATATATCCGTGAGAATTTTGTTGATGATTGGCATAACATGACACAATTAAATCGTAACTCAGAAATTAGAAAAATCGAAACAGAAAATTTTTAAATTAACCGATTCGGGAATTCGAACTCAGCTACAAATGGAAAACAATAATCGCTAGCCAAGCATCCTGTTTCCTTACTTCAACAAGTATTGCTTGCCAACCGAGTGGTGTAACGGTTAAGCATTGGCATCTAAACGCCTGAAGACACAGGTTCAAACCTGGCTCCAATCGATGGATTTTCAAGATGCATAGAATGGACAGAGCCCAAGTCGTATAATAATGCGGCATGTGAAAGATCCTTCGATTATTCGTTTGGCTTGAAGTACTCTCGGAAAAATTAAATTCCCAGCTCAGTTTCGCATTGTAAGAGCACAGGTACCTCCGTCTGATACGGAAACTGGAAATCGATATTATCGTGGCACGGTGCCACATGAAAGAATGGATGCTACATCGGGAGATCGAATTAGGTCTACAAAAGTCAAAGCCTCTCTAACAAAGCGCCAATAGAAATAAATAAAAAAAGACAAAGATTGCTAACAACTACAATTTTTTTTTGGGGAGGGGGAGGGAATTTTCCTCTCTAGACGTATCGACAACTCCTTCTTCCCTTCCCTTTTTCAAATTTTGTTTACAGAATTAAAATTTCGAATCGTTTAAAATTTTGTTTTGAGCTTTCAAGCACGAAAAATTCCAAAGTAAGGTCCCCTTAACATTCCTTCTCTTCCTTATATCATCAAAGATTGTCTAAAATAGTGTTTTCAGAGCTACTATTCGGAAAACTTTCCAGGGTGTAACCCCTGAACCCCCAGTTAATGCGCAAAATTTACCCATGACGCAATGTTCACATTGCTCTTTTTTTCTGAGCAATCACGAATTGTTTATTGTTTTCAATAAAACGTTGAACGATGTCCGTCCCTTGATTTTATTTTTCTATTATAATGCAGGCTTCCACGTGCCTCGGAATCGAATTATTTATACGACCTTCTCGACTGCTGTACACAATCTTTTTTTCACGAAGAAGTATCTAGCACACAGCATTCAGCACATAACAACCAGCCCCTGGCATTCATTTGATTTTTAAAGTCTTGAATTTCAATTTTCGTTGCGATCAGAGCCATTAGTAGAACCCAACGAGTAAAACCTAACGAGTAGGGTCCTATCGCAATTCGTGATTGCTAAAAACATAATCTGATTTCAAAATCTCAAAATTCAAACTATTTATTTATTTATTTGAACATAGAAAAAGGATTAGTAATATACATGTAACACATAAGCATAATTCTACTAATTCCAGATTCCACATAGGTAACACAAGTCCCCTAATTTGTGTGCTCATATTCTAGTCAGGAGGGACTCTAGTCAGGACCTACTCTCTCTCTCTCTCTCAGACGCTGTCTCATGAATGGAAAATTGGAAATCACCAGAATGAAATCTGTCAACCGATTTAAAAATTATTATTAATATTTACAATTAACATTAATTGCCAAGTTACTTTGACACATTTTATGCGTTTGCCAAAAAATGTAAAAAAGAGCATGTACTTTTTTATTTGTTGGGGGGAAAGCTCTTTATACATGCAGCTCACAAGGGGCGCAATTTTTCCCTTTTGCACGGAGTGGTTCAAAAGCTAAATCCGGCTCTGGCACCAGCTACGTTCGAGCGTCTTATGGAGACAGTGTTAAGAGGACTTTCCTACGAATCCTGTCTGGTCTATTCAGACGATATCATCATCGTGGGACGCAGTTTCAAAAGAACATCTGGCAAATCTTAGGAAGGTGCTGCAAAAGCTTAAGGAAGCCAATCTGAAGTTAAGCCCGTCCAAATGTAATTTGTTCCGCCGGGAAGTGAACTACCTTGGTCACATCATCTCTTCTGAAGGTGTACAAACCGATCCATAAAAGGTATCTGCGGTCAAGAGCAGGGCCGCGCCGAGCCTGATCGGCGCCGTTGTGCAAATGTCTTTTGAGCGCCTTTATGCTGTGACGTTCGAGCAAAATATAGTAGAGTAGTTAACTCCTGGGGTCAGGTTTTGTAGACAAATGCAATATATGGAAAAAAGTACGTTTGGCATTTAATTTATTAAAATAAAAACAATCTGTAAATTTTCAATTTTGGAACACGTGTTTACTTCATATCTCTAAGTTATTTCGAGTATGGGCGGGTGTAAGGGACGGGCGATTTGAAACTGAATTTTGGGATCTGACTTTTTCTCCTTGAAACCTTGCATTGAGCTATCTTTAAAAAAGAGACATAGGCGGATTTAAGACTGAGTTCCTGGGGGGGCAGGATTTTTTTTTTAGCAAAATTTTTATCGCCCCCCACTCCCATGTTTTTGTCTGTTTCCTGTAATGCATAATTTCATGCTTTATTTTTTTGTGTGTCGTTTTCATTAATGTGTGTTTTCATGCTGTCCTTTTTGAATTGACCTTAAGAGAGGGAGCTGGTATCAACAGAGTGACGCAAGGCTCCCTTTTAAGTGTGAAATAGAATATCTCCAATTTTAGGGGGCCAGGATTCTTGTCCGGAGGAAATTTTGTAAAATGGATATAAATCTCTGCATTTTGAAGCCTTATAAAGGTTAATTGGATAGACATAGAAATTCATAACTAGATTATACAGTTGTACAGTATTGTTCTAACTTTGTAAGAAACAGCTATTTTAAGTTTGAAAGAAAAAATAAACTATAGATTTCCCATTACAACAGCCTTTTTTAATTATAAGTAGTGCAGAAAATGAAAAGGAATAGAGGTAGTGTATAATTTTTTCTCTGGCTAAACAGATTAACAATATGCAGTAGAAGTAATTTAGCCCACTTTGCTTAGGATTTTCAAAGACTTATCTAATTATTTTCAAGGACTCTAGAATAAATAAAATTAATTAACGCATTTCATTTGTGCTTTCCAGTCTCTGATATTTTAGTACTTGATTGTATATTTTTACAACCCTATTCTGACTTTGTGAGAAATAGCTATTTTAAATTTAAAAGAAAAAGGAAACCATAGATTTCACATGACAACAACTTTTCTTCAGTTGTAAGTGGGGCAGAAATAGAAGTTTCCGTGATTTTTTTCCGTGCTAAACAGATGGACAATATGCAGAAGAAGTAAGATAAAAGCAATCAATACAAAAGAATTTCCAAAATACGGCATTCGGGATTGAATAAATAGCAAGATATGAAACATGTGAGTCACAAAAATTTATTTCAAATAATATGTTAACAAACGTGAGAACCATGATTTTTACATTTTAAATACAGGATGTGGCAAGGAGCTGAATTTGACATATTTTGGCATTCCTCCCCCTTTACCATTTGTTAGAAATTTTAAAATTTAAGGTTTGTAGCCACACGTTTCAAAATATTCAAGGTTTTCAAGCACTTAAAAATGAAATTAGTTTTTTCAAACAATTTCCATTTTTTAAGGAACGAATCATGAATTATTTTTGGGAGTTAGGGACCCACTTCAAAGCAGAGGCTCTAAGCAATAGCTTGTTTATCTTATACGCAAATTTGGCCCTGTTTGTAATCCAGTCTTACCTGCAAATTTTTGCTTGATTTTTTTTGTAATTTTTACGAAAATTCGTCAGTTTTTACGGTTAAAGGATTTTTACGATTTTACCAATCTTTGTTAGGTTTTTATAGACTTTTATGAAATTTCAGCAAATTTTTCCAAAACTTTTGATGACTCAGTTATTTAGATTTCAATTATGACAAGGACTGACTCACTTAGACTTAGATGATTATGACTTACCTTACTTTTTAAACAGTATTTATAAAGTAAGTAAAATTGTACTCTCCCTCTAAGTAAAAAGATTCATTTAATCAGAATACTCAGATAACTGAAATTTATTCAGTTTGCGGTAGTATTTATTTTCTTTCTCTCTCTCTCTCTCTCTTTACAAAAAAAAAGACAGAGAGAAGAGAAAAAAACTATGTTTTTTTAGAATTTCTCAAAAGGCCAATTAATCTACTAAGAACATAAATATTATGGACAAATATACTTGAAAAATGTTGACACAAATCATAACGAGTAGATCGTACTGTTAGTGCGAATAGGGGGGGTGGGGTCCCCTTTGCTTTAGATTCTAATTTGTTAAAATAATCGTCAATTATTATAAGTGTTGCAGCTTAATGTATAGCTGGTTTAGCCTATATTTTCATTCATATACTTGCCCGAATGGTTTTCAGTCCAAAATAGTGAATTTAGATACATTTTCAGCACCCCAGTGACAGCTGTACTATTTGTATTTAATGTTCGTTCCCCCCCCCCTTTTTTTTTTCTTCTTTTCTCCCATCAGAAAAGGACATTCGTTTTTCTCTTCATTTTCATTACACTACTCAAAAAAGAAAAAGTCGTGATTTTTTTGTTTTAAGATTTTGGAAGATGTGTTGTTACTATATAAAATCCTCCCAAAACTGGGGGTGGGGGCATTGCCCCTATGCCCCCCTCTCCTATAAATCCAACCATGTCCATCTGAACTATTCCAATATATATATATATATATATATATATATATATATATTTTTTTTATTTTTGGAAGATGTGTTGTACTACATAAAGTCCTCCCAAAACTGGGGTGGCATTGCCCCCCCATAAATCCGCCCATGAAAAGAGAAGGCCAGTTTCAGTTAATTAAAGCATTTTACCCTAACAGTTTTTTAAAAAATCTTGGAATGTGATTGAATAATTATTGCTTGTTAGTATGTAGCTTATACTGTCCAGAAAGCAAGACGTCTATTTCTGGACTTTATATTGATCGATATTTAGTTTGTTTCTGAAGAGAATTTCAAAATATAGAAAATTTTGAAAAACTTACTTTACCGAGATAGCGTTTTTTTTTTTTTTTTTTTTCCAGGCTGGACCCGGTTTGACGAACCCGGCCATATGCTAATGCATTTTTGAAAAAAGAAAATATTTTAAACATCAAAGTTAATGCCGCTCTAAATATCTCTCTAATTAATAAATACTGAAAATGTTATGCCGGTCAAAATATGACAACAGAGTACCTACTGAATAGATGTCTAAATTGAAGTAGAGGATATTTCCCCTTAAAATCTGAAACTGAAATCATTTCCATTAAAGTCAAAAGTTTTAAAATACGGAACCGTTACAAAAGGCATTGAATTTAAGATCCAAAACAAATACCGTCTCTCCAAAGTTTTTTTTTTTAAATTTAATGCACATATAGTTAAAAAGATAAAAAAAGGGGGGGGGAGAATCAGGTAATTAGTTAACACAACTTTCGGAACTAAAAAATTAACCTAAATTATTGTCTACAATGTATAATAAATATTACACACATCTAAGTAATATGCAAATGTGCTTACCGTATTTTTTTTAATATATGATAACATGAAGCAGTGGAGTTACAACGAATTAAAAAACACAAAAAAGACTATGTTTGCACAAATTATAATACAAGATATTCACCTCAAGAACCAAAATTTGGATAAGCAAATTTCTTGCTCCTCGTATGCTCGACCTTGTGTAATAAAGACATACCGAAATAGCATTCATGGGTCCACATTACGAAGGAAAATGCTAATGTATGCATTAATTAAATTCACTTGTTTTCAGTGTAAAAGATAGCCATTTTGAATAGCATGTTTGGACACAACAAATCAATAATTTTTCCTTTTAGATTCTCAGCGAGGTGCTTCAATGAAGGGTAGTATAATTTCACTGCCTCTATTAGATATCATGAAGAATTCCATTTTACTTTTTTGGTTAGAGTCCATTTTCCCTACATTTGAATCATTTTTGATTGGTAGAGCTCGGCGCCCTTTGGGCTCTTGCGCCGCACGACCTTGCACATTGGGACGGTGCGGCCGTGGTCAAGAGTTGGAGTCGTCCTGAATACATCCATCAGCTGCGAAGTTTCCTGGGGCTCTGCATGTACTACAGGAAGTTTGCGAAGGGTTTTTCCAACATTGCACGACCTTTGCATAAGCTGACGGAGAGCAAGCAAAAGTTTGAAGGGTCCAAAGAATGAAAAGATGCATTTCTACGATTGAAGGAGGCTTTAACGTCAACGCCTATCCTCAGCCTGAAAAATCCTTCATCCTGGACACTGATGCGAGCAACGAAGGCATCGGAGCTATTTTATCCCAAGAAATTGACGGCAATGAACATGTCATCGCTTACTGGAGCAAATGCTTATCAAAGTCGGAACGAAATTACTGCGTCACCAGAAAGGAGTTACTGGCCATAGTGAAAGCTGTAGAACACTTCCATCATTACCTCTACGGCCGAAAATTTCTGCTTCGGACAGATCATGCCTCGTTAACTTGGCTTTTGAACTTCAAAAATCCGGAAGGCCAGATAGCCAGGTGGATACAGCGACTCCAGGAATATGACATGGAGATCAAGCATCGAAAAGGGTTGTCTCACGGTAATGCAGATGCTTTATCAAGGAGACCCTGTCCTGAGAACTGCCACTATTGTTCCTGAATCGAGAAACAGTATGGAACGACTAGCCCTACTGCCTATCAGGTGACTGACTCCAACATCACCAGAACCTGATCCATGGAGTGACGACCAAGTTCGAAAAGATCAACTTGAAGACCCCGACATAAAACCAATTTAGGAGTTCATGGAGAGTGACAGTCGGCGCCCTAGCTGGCAGGACGTTTCCATCTTCAGCCCTGCAACAAAAAGATACTGGGCTTTACGGAACGGCGTACTGTACCGAAAATGAGAATCTGATGACGGCAAAACATCTAGGTGGCAGTTACTACTTCCCCGATCAAGGATTTCAGATGTTCTGAAAGAAATACATAGTAGTGCGACTGGAGGACATTTTGGTGTCTTGAAAACCCTCAATAAAGCTCGGGAGCGCTTCTTCTGGAGCCAGGCGAAGGATGACGTGGAGAAGTGGTGCCATTCTTGTGACGCCTGTGCTGCTCGTAAAGGACCGAAGAAAAGAAGCAGAGGGAAGCTACATTTGTACAACGTTGGAGCTCCTTTCGAATGAATTGGGATTGACATCCTGGGTCCTCTACCAAGAACTGCTGATGGGAACAAATACATTCTTTTTTGTTTCCATCGACTATTTCACCAAATGCCCGAAGCGTATCCCATTCCAGATCAAGAAGCTACCACCGTAGCAGAGACTCTAGTCCAACATTGGATCTTGAGATATGGAACACCTTTGCAGATTCATTCCGATCAAGGGAGGAATTTCATCTCTGCTGTGTTTAAGGGTCTATGTCAAATTCTCGGAATTGAGAAAACTAGGACAACACCACTACACCCACAATCGTACGGCATGGTGGAGAGATTTAACAGCACAATCCTGAATAATCTCTCGCTTATGGTCTCCAGAAATCAACAGGATTGGGACAAGACGCTACCTTTGTTCCTGCTGGCCTACCGCAGTGCTGTCCACGAGACTACCGGATATGCCCCATCCCAGATGCTCTTCGGACGAGAGCTTCGTCTACCTTGCGATCTCGTCTTCGGTCGTCCTCCGGATGCGCCTTCATCGCCTGAGGAGTACATCCAGGATCTCCAGGCCCGGTTGGAAGACGTTCATAACTTCGCACGAGAGCGAATCAACATCGCAGCGGAGAAGATGAAGACCCGATACGACACAAGGTCTACTGGACATGAATTCAACGAAGGCGACAAGGTTTGGTTATGGAATCCCATCCGACGGAAAGGTCTGTCACCCAAATTGCAGTCGCATTGGGATGGACCCTACAAAGTCCTTAACCGACTGAATGACGTTGTAGTGAGGATCCAAAAATCATCTAATGCAAAACCTAGGGTTGTACATTATGATCGGTTAGCCCCATACTATGGCCATAGTTCATGAGTATTACGTAAACAACCATGGTTGATAACATAAAAGATGTAGATAATTTTTTTGCTTTTAATATTTAGTAATATTTCTTGTTATTATTGTGTTTCCTATGCATTATTGGTTACTATTTAATGTGTGCATTTGTGAACTTGTGATAGACATTTGGCACCCTTTCTGGGGATTGTACTGCCTGGGACGTGCAGTCCTTGGGAAGGGGGCAATGTTACAAATTCAGTAAATAGTAATTATTGTAGTAACGTAACCTGTAAATAGTTTCCCGTAATGAATGTACAGCCCCTATACATTCGGTTGAAGTATATGATCCCCCTATTTTTCATTGATAAGATTCGTGAATGAATAAAAAGAAGAAATAAAATAACGGTCTACTATTTTCGAGAAGCATTTGGAATATTTGAGAGTTCTCTTTCGGTGTGTATAAAAAGCGTTATGCATGATAAAGAGTTCAGTTTCGATTGAGAATTTGTACTGAGAGTGTATTAGCTCTGTTTATTGCGAGGCATTTCGCTGGGTTGTTTTTCGTATTTGGAAGTAAATACGTGTGTAACCGTTGAGTTTACAGTGTTGTGTGATATTTGCTTAATTGCTGATGATTAATTTAGCAGTTGTTGACGATCTTCACTGTACATAGTGTAAATAAATTTCCTGTATTCTTAATCAAGAACTGTGTCGTCCTTTCACGAAAGTTGGATGTCACGCCGGAACCGTTACAATATGAATGTTAGAAAAAAAAAGTCTATGCTCAGAGATATAGCTAATTGGAAGCCTGTTATAAACCTTTCAAGAATAAAATGACTTTATTTAGAAGAATTAATTGGAATCAACATAAAATGCAAAAGGATTTAAAATATTGAAAGGAAAAATTTTAGCTCTGAAAGTATTTTTAAAAATGAAACAGAAGGAAAATAGTATAAAATCTGAAAAAATAAACTTTTATGATAGGAATAAGTTTAAAAACTTAACTTGAAGGAAAAAGGGACAACCGTTTCTAGGTCTGAGAACGAAAATAGTTTTGTAGATATGCAAGCAAAAACACTATCCACCTTGGTATGTACTCAGAAAGGTTTGCAATTTTGACCACATTATTTATCTAAGAAAATGTTAAAACATAGACTATTTTAAGGAGCTTGCAATACAAACAGACCAACCAACACACTTCCATCATCTCATGAACCGTTCATTTTTAAAGTAGAAAATCCCCTTTCAAGGTATGACGGGTGAAAATTGCATCTACATTTGAACGAAGCAATTGCATGTTTGGTGTTATATGTATAGTTGAGATTTTAACCTTAAACTCCCATAGATAGCGTTTATTGTTGGCTATTTTTACAAATCTTCATTCTCCTAAAATGAGCCTTACCAGTTAAACAGTTAAGTTACCGGATCCAGTTCAGCCCTGCCAAAATAAAGCATTTGCCTGCCTGTCAAATATTACCAAATAATAGTATCAACTAATCATGCCATGGAGAGAGTTTCATTGTTGGTGACCTTAATGTTACTCAATCATTTGATATTATATATATATACATATATATATATATATATATATATATATATATATATATATATATATATATATATATATATATATATATATATATATATATATATATATGAAGATGCTTCTTATTCAAGAAAAAACTGTACAGTAGCTTTATACCACAGAAAATATACTCCAGAAGTCAAGTATGAAGTTTATAATTTTATTAAAAAAGCACTTCAATAACAAAGATTTCACATTTTTATCACAAGTATTTTCTTAAATCACCAGGTTAAATACATAATACTTCCATCTAAAATTCACTTAAGTACATCAAAGAAAATATGTCATGCTATTTTTTTAAAAAAAGCAATGCTATTTATTTAGTTTTCATTCAAAATTTTCTAGGACTCATTGTTTTTATATTTCTATTTCCAATACATATTTACAATTTATTAAATTCATTTTTAGTATGTTAAAAGAAAATGTATAAGTATAGCAGTGCTCTAATATTTTCATGAGATTAAATACTTTAATGAAAGCTATAGTATATTCAAACTGAAATATTTAATTTTATTTATGAACAGAAAGCTTTTTCATTAAAAACAAATAAGAAAAAACGTTTTGAAAAGTTATCTAAAATGACGTATCCGTAATTACATGACAAAAGGACGTCATAAAAAATAGTTTTGTATTTCAGATAGAATTAGTGGAAATTCATTGTTGAAAAGAAAACCTACTCAGTTTAGGCAAAAGCAACATTATGGGCATAATATAGTGGATGAGAAAATATAGATATAATACACAACTTAATTTTAACAATAGGAAGATCAACAATTAAAAAAATAAACAAAGTTTCGTTTTCCTCTAAAAATTGACTTTTGTCATTCAATCGTTCCAAAATGCTTCAGCAAATTTAAAAGCTTATGTGAGTCCAATTTTAACCATACATAATGTAAGGCATGTTTCAAACAAACAAGCAAAATAAAAAAAATACTGAGCAAAACTAATGTAAAAATTCAAAACTTGAAACTACAAATGTGCTTTGTACATAAAGTACAACACTTAAAACAACTTCTTGAATGGCAGTGGGAAAAGAACTTTGCACCACTCAGCAAGTTAGAACCCAATTAGAAATTACAAAGACTGTAAGCATTCAAGTCTCAAAAAAAGCAATACCAGCATTACATGGATAGAGTAAGGTGACGTAAAATGGGTTTGTGTGATAAAATTTCCAATTTTCAAATTTTTGCACGTACTTAATTGAAATAAAGAGGTCATTTGAACATTCCCCAGAAATGTTAAACTGTTAATGTTACATTATAAATTTCCAAGGAAGAACTTTAGGGGTAATTTAATTAAAAAAATCAGAAAAATGTAAGTCAACAAACTTTTAACTTTTTTTTGCTTATTTTAACCACTAAACATAAGTTTAAGGCTTGGAAAAGGGGAAGCACTTTTTGGAATACTTCTTGTTCAGGACAATTTGTTGAAATGTATCTTACTTAGAAGGGGTTAAAATTATGAGAGAAACAAATAGTACTATAAAATTAGCTGAAAAGGTTGTAAAATTTCTAAACATAAACAATAATTAATGAAATCAGATCTAGATTTATTAACAGAAAACTAGTTTAATGACAGTGCAATTTCAATGGCACGATGTTAATCAAAAGACTTGGAAATAGTGCTTTATGCAAGCAAAGCTTTGGCAATGTTCACACGAAAAATATTTAATACATGTAAAATGTTACAATATATATTTTTTTTAAATTAATTTTTTTTTACATAAAACACTCATACATTGCATGCACATTTGTTAAATTAGGCATTTATATCAACAGTTGAGGGGGGGCATAGCTACATGATTAGCATATAACTTTAACGTTGAAGTATGGTAATTATTTTGCATAGTTCCGTAAGAGAAATGTTTAATTTGTTCATTTAGGTATCATAAGAAATAAGTTAGAGTTATCTAACTTTTACAGGCATTAAAACTGAAGTTTCCAAAAAAAAAGCTCTTCTTAATTTTATGAAAAGTAAAAATGGCAAGTAGCATGAAAGCGCAGTAACACTTGGGAAGAAAATGCTAATGATCAAAATTAACACTCTAAAAGTAAATTAACTGTTGAACAAAGCTAAACGTTCAGTGAATGCTCTAAAAATTATCTGAGTGCAGTCAGTTTTAATGTAAAATTGAATGAAAACTTTTTAATAGCTGTTTGCAATGTGGTTGTTTTTTAACTTTCAGAAGCAATAGTTAAAAAAAAAAAGTCGTACAAATTTCATATGGGCTCATGTTTTTAGCAACTTCTACACACACACACGTAACGAAAACTTTATAGTACTTATTTAAATAGATCTGAAAAATAGAGAAATAATAAAAGGTGATAACATTAATAAAACGTTCAATTACTTACGTTAATAATAAAAACCTTGAAACTGAACCTCAATCATGTCAGAATTTTAACAATTACAAAATGCTTTACTGACTTTCCTTTAGATTTATTCTGAACACATTTAGGGGGAGAACACAAAGCTCAGCAATTGAAACATTATGCATAAAGATGTCTGTTTTTGAAAGAAAATGCTAACGTTCGAAATAAATAAAATGAAATAATATGGGAAAATATGGGAAGAGGAGCAACAGTATTTCCCTCTCATTTAAAAAAAAAACAAAACTTTTACTATGAAACAGACACTTAAGTCAGCGGCTTTGTTCTAAATGTAACCCTCGTTTATCTGGAAAAACGGATTGAACTTATAAACAAATTCAAAAGAAACTTTTCATACAAATATAATTCTGCTCTCACATTAGTTAACTACTGTGCACTGGAAGTGCATTGAAAACATTTAACAGGGGTGATTGTGACTCCATGAAAAAATACCTGAACTTTTTTTTCCAAGAAGAAAAAGTGTTTTGATGGGCATATATATATACATATTACGTGTATTTATACATTATATTATGTATATAAATAATTTATACACATAATTATTTGTTGGGGCTAAAACTCGAAGCTTTAATTGGACTTAATACGTCCATGTGCACGGTGGGAGTTAAATTCTTTTAATTTTTCTCATTTCTTGAAATTTTTCATAGATTCTTCTTATCTAGCCTTTATTCCATCCCCCAACCCAGCTGTTCTTCGATAATTATCATAGAGTTTACAAAATATGACCGTAGCTTACGCTTTATACCAAACAAAACTTCTTCAGTTTGGACTTTTGGTGTTTCATTAAACATCACCCTAAGTTTTACAAAAGTGGGTTTTTCTGAAAATATAGAAGTTCCGGTATTTTCGAAGATGAAGATACCGGAAATCAAGATGAAAATACCGGAAATCCGGTAAAATACCCGAACACAATCACCTCTGATTTAAGTAGTATCATATAAAAATTTCTAACCTATTTTAATAGCACTTCTCAAAAATTGAAAACCTATACAACAAGTTCCAATCATATCAATCTTAATTTCAGATCAAATCAGATCTTTCTAAACATAAAAAAGACTATTTTTTCCCTAAATGTTTCATTTGGTTAAAAAATTGTAAAACAAGTCAAACATTATCATTCTAATAAGCTATTCTGAAAGATAGAAAAAAAAAAAAGTGCATATCACAACTTTACAACAATTACAAATGCTGAACTTAACAAAATGGAAAATGAATAAGCTTCTGATAAGCTACTTGTTTGCATAACAAAGTGTTGTCACAGTATCACCACATGAATCAAATCAAAATAACAGTAAATATGCCAAGTGAAAGTAAAGGATACTATCAAAAGAAAAACAAAAGTAAAGAAGAAAATGACTGAAAAGTAAAAATAAAAATAAAGGAACATTTATTCTTCAACTTCAGCAAAAGTTTCTTCTGCCAGCATGTAATACTTATTAGCCAATTTTCCTTTCATACATGACATAGCAACTTCTGCAGCTAAATTATATAATTCACCTGTAAAGCAAAAATATAAAATGTAGATTAACTTGAAATTTTTATGATGCTACTAAAAGTAAAGCTACACATTTGTAAGATGAATTTACAACCTTATCAAAAAATTATATGTTTATAACACATAATAATTTTCATTAATTCTGATGCTGTGTCACGTGTGTAAGGGAAAAAAAAAAGGTTGTCTCTATTTATTCCTCTTTTCAGATTGGTTTACTGTGTTTAAAATCCGTTCCGTGAGTCACGGTCTGTAGATGAAAAATAATAGTCACTTTTGGAAATTATTATTAAATTCTTTCAATACACATTTTCACTAAGAATAATAAAAAATGGGTAAATTCAATTTAGATAACCTGCATTTTTTCTGCATTTTCAGAACAGAAAAAACTGATGGAGAGTAATTGTTTGTCTTAACGGAAGAAGTAATCTCTTCATATGGGTTCAACATTTCAAACATGTGTGCTCTATGTTATGATGGTGCATATTGTATGAGATGCCCCTACAGTACTGAGACTTGTGCAATTTTTAGGCATGAACTCCATGTCATTTTACAAAATTTTTTATGTTCCATATTACAACTTAATGTTTTAAACATTAACGTGTTCATTGATGCCTTGTACTAGAAATACATTTTAGCTACTCGATGAATTATATGCTTTCATGGAAACTTTTTTTTAAAGATATGCTATTTTTCAAAAACATCCCACATGAAAAAAATACTTTCACATCAACAAATATATCTTGAGGCTCTTTACTTGACAATCTTTGAGTGATGCAAGATGGTATTCAAGAGTTGAATCTATAAAAACCACATGGAAGAATTACTGGAAAGCAACTTTTTCATTGATAGAAAATCTGATGTAATTTTAATATGTATGACTTAGTTTGAATTTTTGTTTACTTTATTTATACTGCAGAGCATTTTTTGAACAATGCTAGACACTATTATAAAAATTTCAATCTGCTAATCTTAATTCTTGAACTGGCAATTAAAACTCTTAGTATTTTTTGCACCAATGCATACTTGAACCAAGTGTAGAACTTTGTAACAGAACTTTCTACAACAGTTTTTACTGTATGCCAATGTAGAAGAGGTGACAAAACCTACATGAAGTTTTAGCCAAAATATTAAATCAATATTTTAAATAAAATGATGGATTTGATGAGATATATTTATCATTGGTCCTAAATTCAATATCATGCAGCTCGATTATAGAAAACGAAAAAGAAAATATTACACTAGTCAGTGGTTCACAACCTGTGGGTTGCGACCCCCCAATGGGGTCGCGAATGAATTCTTAGGGGGGGTCGCGACATTATCCCTATATTAGAAAAATATATCATTGCATAGTTGAAAAATTAAAACACATAGGGGCAAAATAGCATCATTTTAGAGTAGCATCAATACGTGAGCGCAATGGTGAATCCAGGAGAAGGGCTATGGGGCTACAGCAACCCCTCCTCCACTCATGCCAGAGTACCTGATCTCAGAACATACTCTAAGATTATCATAAACTTTGGTTTAGGGACTTGAATCTCTACTAATTTCTGCAACAGTGTCCCAAATACCCTCCCTCCAACATTATCTAAAACCGTCTAAAATTTCGTTTTTGGAACTTCAATTTCGAATAATTTCTGTGAGAGATTCTCTAAGCCCCAACCTTATCCTGAATAGTGTCCTGCAGTTGCGGTTTCAAGGCTTAAATTTTGGAAAAACGGGAAAAGTTTTTCTTAATTTTGGAAAGAGCCCCGAACCCCTCCCAGCCTTCAAACTTCATCAAAAATAACCAAGAAATAGATTTTTAGGATTTTAATTTCGAAAAAATATTCAAGGGAGTGCCTCTTCACATAATTAAAGATAATATAAAATTTCGTTTCCAGTGCCTAAATTTCAAAAAAGGTTCTGGGAGAGGGTCTACAAACATTTCCCCTTGTCATCAAAAATAACTTACAGTTCTGTTTTTTTTAGACTAAAATTTCAAAAAAAAAAACTTTTGGGAGATCTTCTCTCCCGCATACATCTTTAAAACTCGTCTAAAATTTCGTTTTTGGAACATCAATTCCGAAAAAACTGCGGAGGGGCGGGGGAGAGGCTCCGAATATAAGTTTTTTACCTTATGTTCACTAGAATGGCCTATAATTACTTTTTTTGAACCTCAAACTCAAAAATTTTCCAGGGAAAGGTCATTCGAAACCCTTTTCTTTCCTAAATTTCAACAAAGATAGTCTACAACTGAGCATATTTATGACACATCATTTTTATCTTCGAAAAATTAGAGGGCATCTTTATCCACTTACCCCTCCTCCATCCTTAAAAATCGTTTAAAACTTCCTTTTTAGAACTTTTAGAAATTTCAAAGGCAAGTCTCCAAGCTTGAGTCATTCATAAAAGTCCCTGAACTTCTCCTCCCCCCAACATCACCAGAAATCGTGTAAATTGCAATTTTAGAATTACGATTCTGACCAATTTCCGAGGGAGTACCATCGCGACTGTTACACTTACAACTGTAGATTCATATTGTTAATTCTCTTTCTCTCTATCTTGCTATGCATACGTTTGAAAAAAAATGAAGATCTTGCTAGAGCCCCCTTCCCAAATTATCGACTTCGTAACAGCCTTGTTTCAATTCATTGAAAGTTGGAGTAAACCAAATCCTGCATTCGCCACTGCTAGGATGCAAGAATTTTGAAAGTGCTGAAATGTATGTTTAACATTATCGAGACTATCTTTTTTTAAAAAATATTTCTGCACTTATTGTAAAAATAAAAAAAAAACACACCTTAAACTAAAATACAATATTTCAAGCACCTTGAATTATTATGTAATATATGTAATGTCTGCGCATATGCACACACACACTATAAATATATATATATATATATATATACCGTCAAACCTCCCTTAACGGACACTCCCCATACGGCCCTATTCTCAATACTGTCACAGCATGGAGATGAAAGAAAACTAGTTTCGAACGCGGTGCGTATTCTTCAAGTCATTTCAAGCACAATTTAGGGGAGCCGAGTTTTAACTGAAGTAGAAATGAAACGGCTGTTACCATTGGGTAGAGTGACTCACGTGACATTTTCTACCTGACTGCATTCCACGTGGTAGTAAATTCGCGCGCTGAAGAATGATTGACATATAATAAGAATTGGGAGTAGCAAAATGGATCTATAGTTCATGCAATTTTTTTTTATTAGACTCAATTTGAAATTTAAAAACATCAATGCATTTTTTTAATGTTTCTGGAAAGAAACTTAAAAAGTTTTTTCATCTTGTTATTAATTAAATGTTTTTTTATTCATATTGTTATTAATCAAGATGAAATAAAAACTAATTTAATAATATAGTCACGTTCTTGGCAAGGGTTTCATCTGGGCCGGGCTGTAATTTACGAATTCCACCCCCTCCCCCCTCTTTCAAAAAGATGTTTTATGTAAATATTAAAATCGTGCTATTTTTTAGAAACAGCAACTTATTTTTATTTTGGCATTATAACTATAGTTGCAATTAAAAAACGAGTTTAATTACGAATATTGAAAAAAAGGTTAATTACGAATAAATTCTACGTAAAATTTTCCCTAGACGCATATGTAACGTGCCCCGTCCAAGCGCAATATTGTGCTTTGTTTTCGTTGGCATTTAATGGATTAAATATGATTTAAGAAAAAAATCGGGAAAACTTCAGAGAATTAAGATTTTTTTATTTTATTAACTTTGAAATCCACTTTGGGTGCAATTCCGGGGCAGACCGTTGTCCTCCCCCCTTCTAGACACGCTACTGATTAATATATTAGTCTCTTTCTCATATTGAAAATCTGTCAGTCATAAATGTTTTTTTTTTCTTGTGTGTTAGGTAAACATTTTTGAATAATATAGATAGAAGCTTAATATTTTCTACTATATTGTGTATGCATTTGAAAGAAAGAAGGAAAAGAATTTAAAACATAGAAAAGAAAAATAATTTACAATAATATTAAAAACTTTTTACAATGTATTGGCTTTAGAACCCGATCCCCTCCCCCCTCCATCTGTTCCATTTTGTGAAACATTTGTTAACATTTATTGTCTTTAAAATCCATAAACTTATTAATATAAACGACACAGGACAAATTCATAAACTGCATTTTGCCCTGCATTAGTTTTCCATGTGAAGAACTTATTTTTTCAGCAATATAGTCCTTTTTAAAAGTTCAAAAAATAATTTTATATTTTTATCATCCAAAAATTCAAAGGCATCCATATGGGGAGGGGGCAAGTGGGGACTCAAGCCCCCCCCCCCCTTAGAAATTAGAACTTCCTTGCTTTAGTATTTTTTTCTTTGCTAAAATGTAAAAACATTTCTTTTCCAGCCATTATTGAATAAGTAAAAATGTCAAATTTTATTCACTCTAATCTGTACTGAAATCGGTTTCCACGGGAAAATATCCTTCTAAAACATGTGGAAAATATCTGAGCAACCCCCTGCTCCCCTTAAAATTTTGCATATGGACGCCCATGTAAAAATTCCTTGTTTATCATTCACACCTTAATTTTTACAATCACTTGTTTTTCAAAGCTCTTTCTCTTCCCCTATCTTGTAATTATATGCGTGTTTGTACGCAAAAAAAAGTCACATTCTAATTGCTGCTATATTTACATTCCCTAGCATAAAATCAAATGTTATTTCATCCATTGAGAATATTTTTCCACATTAATGTGTTCATGAAGCTAGTAATAGTAATTTCTTCTGCAATTAAAAATCTCCTGAACCGTTTTATTTATAATTATTTGAAACAAAGAAAATTTTAAATTCGTTTAGATATTATTGTGTTGCGGATTGAAATTTTGTGGAACATTCAGCTTCATTCTATCATTTTCTGTCTTAGAATGATTTATGTATTTCGGTCTCTCAATTGGACAAGATACCTTGCTACTTCAATAATTGATCTGAGTAAAAAAGTTGCAACAGGTTTAAGAACAGTAATTGATTTTTCCAAGGGTGCCCCCCCTCCCTAAGTGCAAGGGTACACCCCTCCCTCCCGAACACTACAAAGACCCTCAAATTGGATGACCCCTCTAAAAAAAGAAATTATTCCTTGAACACCCCCCCCCCCCCGAAAAATTTCATGGCATATTCTGTGCCATGACCCCCTCCCCTCCTCCCCCAGCCGAGTTGAGCATTCGTGATTATTTTGATTCAGACCATTTTTTCATTTTCCCCAAACTCATAAAAATAACGGTAAGTGCTATTTTGTCACATTTTTCACAAATTTAAAACAAAACTTTAGCAATTAAAGCTTTGTTGTGACGTTATATGATTATAATTCAGGGAAGAATTTGTTTAAAAAACTATTAGCGGTTTAAAAATTGTTTGACCAGCATTTTAAAATTGGAGTAATGCTGCATTATAAAAATAATAAGTTTTCGTGTTCCAGAAATTATTTGATAAAGGATAGTTTGTAATGGACGAAAGTGTTCTAAGATATTCTCTCAGAAGTGGCATCTAATCCCCCCCCCCCCCCAAATAGTTATTTTTCATGCAGTATTCTTTTGTAACGTTTTTGTTGTTAATTGAGGCGAAAGTTTAAAATACGAAAAAACGGTGCGGCAGAAATAAATCAGATTTCAAAAAAAAAAAAAATTCTTACCAATCGCAACTTTTCCGCGCTACAGTGACATGGAAATTTAAAAAAAAATAATTTTTTTCGCACCATTCTGTTGAGCATTGCATTAATGTTTTTGGCCGTACTTTTTGATAACACCTATAAAGAATGTTAATTCTGATTAAATTTTGTAATTAATCTTTGTTTCTATCAAGAATGTTTTATCAATAGTTTCTAGCATTTGCAAATCGCTCAAAATATTCCAAACGGCCGTCGTCCATTTTGTTTGCTCACAAAGGAATGATGGGAAGGAAATCTAGTTTTAAACCGTCGAAGTTCCGGTCACAATCCGAGCTCTGGAAGTGGGTGTTCCATCAAGGTTCCGTGACCGAGTTTAACGCCAAACCGGGATGGAGAATAGAGTAGTTTCTCAGCTTCGAGGTTTAAGCCTCGGTTCGAGTTTTAACCGGAGTGGAGAATACCGGTGTTAGGGAACAGTTTCTGAATCCCCAGACCCTCGAGATGGGCGTATAGTGTATTTCACTTCTCGTTAGCGGACACTCCGTGAGTGGACAGTAAATCAGCCGAGTTTCGGTTTATTTTTCTGTGTCTGGTAAGCTTTTGCTCAGCACTGCTTTTGTGGCAAACATTTTTTCTACTCCTTTACAATGTTCTGGGGTTAACCAGTACCGATAAAAGGGTTAACACCCCTTTTTCTCCAAACACAGGAGACATTCAAGTCGAATTTTTTAGTCGAAGCTTATGAAAGGTTTGTTTTCATTTCATGCACGAAATTCCAGCAAAAAAAGCAAAAGAAAAAATCTTTCTTCTTTTACACAGTACCTTGCTTTATCAGTTTGCATGGGAGAGAAAAAATACTCTTGTGCAACTTAACGGCACCCCCCCCCCTTCTACTAGATTTCGGGAGACAAGCGTCAGCTCCGCGTCCTTTCCCACCCCAGACGCTAATTAGGAATCGGTACGTATTGCCAGATTGTGCTACTTTTTTCTACAGTCTAAAACAAAATAAGGTGCTGAAAATCAACGACATTGATTCCATTGTGTTTGACTGGTTTTGTTCAGCTAGAGGAAACAATTTACACAAATGCCTTCCTATTTTATTTTCCCGAAAGATTCAGCGGATTATTTACTTATTAGTTAAGTTTACTTATATAAGCAATACTCATTAATTTAATTTAGAACAAGACACTGTGTGTAGGTTCAAAATACAAATTAAAATGCCATCGTAAATTCAGACTCCCCAATAGCAGACACTCCCCGTTACTGGACAAAAACTTTGGTCCTCACGGTGTCCGCTATTGGGAGGTTTGACTGTATATACACTCAAGAGTCAAAACATTATGACCACCTGTCAATAACGAGTTGGCCCATCTTTGGCGCGTAACACAGCTTCAACCCGCCTTGGCATGGATGCCATAAGTCCTTGGTAGATGGCCGGAGATAGATTGTGCCAGATGTTTAAGCAATTGTTACGCAAATCTGAGATATTGCGAATTGGTGGTCTTTGAACGCTGAGCTGCCATCCCATGACATCCCAAATGTGTTCTATCGGATTGAGATCCGGTGAGTTAGGTGGCCAGGACATTAGCTGGAATTCAGCATCATGTTCCTCGAACCACTCCAACACAATTTTAGCCTTGTGACACGGGACGTCGTCCTGTTGGAACATTCCATTTCCAGCTGGAAAAACAGAGGCCATGTAAAGGTGTAACTGGTCTGCAATGATGTTGAGATACCCTGTAGCATTCAGGGTCTGCTGTACCACAACCATGGGTCCCACAGACACCCAAGAGAAAGTCACCCAAAGCATAATACCGCCACCACCGGCCTGTGTATGATCTACTGTACATTGAGGGAGCAACTGTTCACCCGGAAGACAGCGTATCCTTGCACGGCCATCGCCGTGATGCATGACAAAACATGATTCATCTGACCAGGCAACTCTCTCCCACTGATCCTTGGACCAGTCACAATGTTCCCGGGCCCAGCGCAGGCGCAGTTGGCGATGACGCTTGGTCAAAAAACGCACACGAGTGGGATATTTGCTGCGTAGCCCCATATCCAACAGTGTCCGCTGAACAGTGTGCTTTGATACTATTCTACTTGGCCCTGCATTGTATTGGGCTGTCAGCTGAACCACTGTCTGGCTCCGGTTTTGCTTCACCATGCGAAACAGTCTCCGCAGGGCCGGATTTAGCTTTTGAACCACTCCGTGCAAAAGGGAAAAATTGCGCCCCTTTTGAACTGCATGTATAAAGAGCCCCCCCCCCCCCCCAACAAATGAAAAAAAACACATGATCTTTTTTACATTTTTTGGCAAACACATAAAATGTGTCAAATTAACTTGGCAATTAATGTAAATTGTAAATAACAATTTTCAAATCGGTTGACAGATTTGATTCTGGTGATTTCAAATTCTCCATTCATAAGACAGCGATCTGAGAGAGAGAGAGAGAGAGAGAGAGAGAGAGAGAGAGAGTAGATCTAACATCTGTGGCTTAAGTGGGAGTAAAAAAGCCAAACCCTGCGGCACGACAGTCCATGAGGACCGAGGCCTACTATGCCCAACTCAGTTTTCCTGACCAGGGGCTCTGGGTTGCAAGGCATACGACCCGGTTAGGTGGTCAGCCTAACGCGGAACCCCCAGTGTTTGGTTCCCAAGTGCACTTGGTACTCATTTTATCGACCCACTGAAGGGATGAACGGCTGAGTTCAACCATGCTCCACCCGGGAATAGAAATCCGGGCCTGTGGTGTGGGGGCGCGAAGCGCTATGAGCTCACAAATCAGGAGACTTGTGTTATCTATGTGGAATCTAGAATTAGTAGAATTATACTTATATGTTACATGCATATTACTAATCCTTTTTCTATGTGCAAATAAATAAATGAAACAGTTTGAATTTTGAGATTTTGAAATCAGATTATGTTTTCTGCAATCACGAATTGCGATAGGACTCTACTCCTTGGGTTCTACTAATGGCTCTTATCGCAACAAAAATTAGAATTTAAGACTTTAAAATTCAAATGAATGCCAGGGGCTGGTTGTTATGTGCTGAATACTTTTTTCGCGAAAAAAAGATTGTGTACAATGACGGTCGTTTCTAAATAATTCGATTCCGAGGCACGTGGACGCCTGCATTATAATAGAAAAATAAAGTCAAGGGACGGGACGTCGTTCAACGGTCAAGTGAAAACAATAAGCAATTCGTGATTGCTCAAAAGAAAAGCAATGTGAACATTGCGTCATGGGTAAATTTTGCGCCTAAATAGGGGGTCTAGGGGTTACACCCTGGAAAGTTTTCTGAATAATAGCTCTGAAAACACTATTTTAGACAATCTTTGATGATTTGATGATGGAAGAGAAGGAATGTTAAGGGGACCTTAGTTTGGAATTTTTCGAACTTGAGGCTCAAAACAAAATTTAAAACGATTCAAAATTTTAATTCTGTACACAAAATTTGAAAAAGAGAAGGGAAGAAAAGGTTGTCAAAGTGTCTAGAGAGGAAAATTTTCTTAAAAAAAAAAAAAAAATGCAGTTAGCAATCTTTGTCTTTTTTTATTTATTTCTAATGGGACTGTGTTAGAGGCTTTGACTTTTGTAGACCTATTGCTATCTCCCGATGTAGCATCCGTATCAGATGGAGGTACCTGGGCTCTTACAATGCGAAACTGAGCTGGGAATTTAATTTTCCCGAGAGTACTTCAAGCCAAACGAATAATCGAAGGATCTTTCACATGCCGCAAAATCATACGACCCGGGCGCTGTCTATTTTATTCATCTTGAAAATCCATCGATTAAAGCCAGGTTTGAACCTTTGTCTTCAGGCGTAAGATGCCAACGCCTAACCATTACACCACTCGGTCGGCAGGCAACACTTGTTAAAGTAAGGGAACGGAATGGGATCTGGGATCATCCCCCATACATTTTTCGTCCAAAATACGTAATTGTAAGTAATTGTAAGAGAAGGAATGGGATTGGAGAAATCTTCATTAGTAAATTGTCAGAAGTTTTAATTTCCAAAATCGCAGTTTTAGACGATCTTCGGGATGTTAGGATGAGGAGAATTTAGTGCCTCTCCACTCGGAATTTTTCGAAATTGAAATCGTTGAAACAAAAGTCGACCTTTAAAGGTGGAAAGGGAAGGTTGTAAAAACTTCCGCGAAAACTTTTCAAAATTGAAATTATAATTACGCAAATTGTAAGCAATCTTTGATGACGTTAGGGTAAGGGGTAAGATTTGCGGCGACTTCCTCAGAAATTTTTCAAAATTAAAGTTTCGAAAACAACTTTAGACAATCTTTGATGATGTTATAGGGATCAGGTTTTTGGGTTCTAGGGTTTCACCTAACCCTGGGAACTCTTTCAGAATACAGTCCTAAAACCGGAAATATTAAAACTTTTAATTTTCACCCTTACCTTACATTTTAACATGTTTGAATTCAAACGCTTACAGCCCCAGAAGTATATTTTATTGATTTGGACGGAGGTGTTTTTATTTATTTATTATTTTATTTTTGACTTTTGTGTGATAACTATGGTCATTTTTCTACTATGTTTCATTTTAAATATCGTGTCTCATTAATCTCCTGCAGAGTTCTTGTTTTAACCTTCGTTTTTTCCCTTCAACCATTTAACAACTTCTAGTGCGACTTTTCATATCAATCGTTTAAATCTCACTTCTCTCTATCTCTCTCTACTTTGATTTATCTGTTTGAACCATATTTTAACGGCATATACATTTTTCAGCATTCAGCTTTGAGATTTTCATGGTAAGAAAAAAATGAAAGTTAGAAAAACAGAAACAGAAAAACATCAGCACCCCAGACGCTATCTTGTTTATTTATAAATTTATACATTTTTTAGTCTAAAGCGTGCCATGAGTTTCCAAATTGCACTGAATACTGTAAGAGCATTTTTTTCGCGAGGCTTTAATTTTCGCAATCGTCATAATAAAAATTTTTAAACCTTGTAAAAAATCTTTTTACGTCGGATTTTTCAATTTTCGCTCCTGTTTGCAAAAAAAAAACCGCAAATTTTTTTTTTTCCGATGGGAAGTCACTGTAATCTTCCAAAAATTTCACAATTCGGGACATTTTGCCTGATGATTCTGAAAATTTGGAGACATAATCTTTTCTAATAATAAAGCTGAAAGTCTCTCTGTCTGGATATCCGAAGGATGTCTGGATGTCTGGATCTCTGTGACGCACAAAGCGCCTAGACCATTCGGCCGATTTTCATGAAATTTGGCACAAAGTTAGTTTGTAGCATGGAGGTGTGCACCTCAAAGCGATTTTTCGAAAATTCGATGTGGTCTTTTTCTATTCCAATTTTAAGAACAAAAATATCATAAGATTGACGAGTAAATTTCCTAATTATCATAACGTGGAACCGTAACATGGACACAAGCCAATTGGCGAGATACTAAATTATAACGTGGAACCGTAACATGGGTGCAAGCCAAGTGGCGAGAAAATTCACCATACATTATTTGTAAATATACAGGCGAACCAAAAGACCTTTTAATTTTTCTATTACAGGCAAAGCCGTGCGGGTACCACTAGTTGAAATAATAAAATGCCTAAATGTAATTATTTACTAAAGATGTAAGCACATGTGTGAATATCCATAATTTATCATTCTGCAAAGTTTAGAGCTCCGTTCGGCAGAAAAGTTCTCTCCTCTTAAAAATTTAAGTTCGAGGCGCCCCTGCTGGTGTTGATCCTACTTATGACAAAATGATTTTAAAGTCTCTGTAATTAGTATAAAAGAACTAACACCTTTTACTTCAAACTTGTGCAGACTACGGTTATAGAATAGATAAAGGGATATCGCGATGCGCCCTCTTCAATTGTAGATGGTGCCAGTATTTTTTCCAGAGAACTTATTTTTTTTTTTTTCAGCAGCTCAGTTGCAAATATTTTTCATATTTTGATTTGACAATTTTGCGCCTCTCAAAAATCTTTACTCCGTGCCGGGGCATGGACTGACGGAGTATTAGTTCGGCCCTGGTCTCCGACGACCTTTTTCTTTGATAGCGTGTGGATGTCCAATACCATGTCGTCGACAGGGTTCGTACTCAATTTCAGAAATAAAATGAAGGAGTTTTGAAGGAGTAAAATGAGATTTTGAAGGAGTAAAAATGAGCTGTCCCTGAATGACGTCACACTTTTATTCATCATAGTGGTACCAGCACGACTTTGCCTGTAGTAGAAAATTAAAAGGTCATTTGGTTGGCCTGTATAGTAACAAAAAATGGATGATGAATTTCTCGCCAATTTTCTATGTTAATTTGCTCGTCCATATTATGCTAATTTGCTTGCCCATGTTATGATAATTAGTTCGATAAAATGCTCTTAAAATGGGAATAGAAAAAAACTCGAATTTTCGAAAAATCGCTTCAAGATGCTCACCAGTACGTTATGAACACATTTTGTGCCAAATTTCATGAAAATCGGCTGAATGGTATAGGCTCTATACGTGCAACAGAGATCCAGAGACACAGACCAGCTTTATTACAAGTAAAGATATTCGACTCCCTTCCCCTTTGTCACAAAGTGTCACACTTCACCTTACTACTCCTCTTGTCACATGTCATAACATATTGTTATAATACCTGTGTAATGTCACTTTTTGGTCTCTCGCTTCCCCTAGTCACAATTTAATGAACCTGTCTCTGCTTCAAGGCATGACCCTTTTTACAATATCATAACTGCGATTTGCTACACAATTGTTTTTTGAAACACAATCATTTAATATAGTAAATCTACTAATGCATTTTTAAATATTTAAATAATAATTAAACAAACTGATTTTTTATGCTGAAAGTGAGAGAAAAGCAATAATCATAAAACTTGAAAAAATATCCAAGCACCATTTAAGCATGTTTTACTTCACTTATGAAATGTCTTAGTCGTCTAATAATATTCTCGCCTTCAACTTTTATGACTTCTATGCTTAGTTAAATCTCATCTTTATGAAAAAAATAAATATACGAAATTACTATGTAAAAATTGTAATCATACCTTTGCCCTTGTTACAATGTTAAATTGTCGATTGAAGTATTTTAAATCACTGTCACAGAGGAAAATTATGTAGCCTTGAACTAAAAAAGAAGGAGTTTTGAAGGAGTTAAAACCAAAATGAAGGAGTTTGAAGGGCCCTTCAGAAAAATTTCCTGAATGAAGGAGTATTGGAGGAGTTTTGAAGGAGCGTACGAACACTGGTCTACTGCTGATTTCACCATCATTCATCCACTTTGCATAAGTACTAACAACTGTAGGTCGCGAACAACCCACGAGTCGTGCAGTTTCTGAAATACTTGTTCCGAGCCTTCGAGTCATTACAATCTGCCCTCTATCAAAGTTGCTTAGATCCACAGCCTTTCCCATCACACACAGAAGTAAGTACAAATACAAATTACAAATACAAAAGTGACGACCAGCAACAGGCTCTGGGCCCAGCTAGACTGGTCCTAGTCAATTTACAATCCCCAGTGAAGATCAATGGCCTTCTTAAAACTATCTACTCCCTTGCTCATTACCACCTCTTCCGGTAAACTGTTCCAAGGTTCCACTACCCTGCTATAATAATAATTTTTCCTAATATCCATGTTAGCCTGAGATTTAAATAGCTTAAAACAATGACCCCTTGTCCTGTTTTCAGTGCTAAACTTCAGCCCCGTAACATCTTTCATTTTAATAAATTTAAACAACTGAATCATGTCCCCTCGGTCTCTTCTTTGCTCAAGACTGTACATTTTTAGCGTTCTAAGCCTGGAATCATAGTCTAAGAGAGGAAGTCCATTTATCAGCCTTGTAGCTCGCCTTTGAACCCTTTCCAATACATTAATGTCTTTCTTAAGATAAGGAGACCAAAACTGAACAGTATACTCCAAATGAGGTCTTACCAAACTTCTATATAAGGGCAGAAGAACTTCTTTAGATTTGTTTGAAACAGATCTATTGATAAACTCAAGCATCTTATTGGCCTTGTTACTAGCCTTGTTACTAGCAATGGCATAACATTGCACTAGCAATGTTGCACTGTTGGCTAAACATTAAATCCTGACTTATTACGACCCCCAGATCAGTAACTTTTACTGCCTGACTAATGACTGAACCTTGCAAATAATAACTTGTACACTTATTTCCATGCCCTAAATGTAGCACTTGACATTTCCCAACATTAACAGCCATACCCCATTTATCAGCCCACTCGGTAATATGATCTAGATCCTCTTGCAGCCGTTTTGCTTGTTCTTCATTTTCTACAGTCCCCATAACTTTGACATCATCAGCAAAACAATTAATGTTCCCAGAAATATTTTTGTAAGTATCGTTCATAAAAACAATGAACAAAACAGGCCCTAACACTGATCCTTGAGGAACCCCGCTTAAAACCTCATTCCAATTAGAATAATTTTCCCTTACAACTACCCTTTGTTTCCTTCCGGTCAGCCAGTTGTTTTACCCAAATGAAAGTTTTCCCTCCTATTCAT
Source organism: Uloborus diversus (assembly GCF_026930045.1). Classification (NCBI taxonomy): domain Eukaryota; kingdom Metazoa; phylum Arthropoda; class Arachnida; order Araneae; family Uloboridae; genus Uloborus; species Uloborus diversus. The sequence goes on along the minus strand of NC_072731.1, from coordinate 118,425,674 downwards.
ATATCAACTAATTTGCTAAGTAGAGCAACATGCGGTACCTTATCGAAAGCTTTTTGAAAAGCAATGTAAACAACATCTACAGGCTTCTTATTATCCAAAGCCATGGTAACTTTGTCATAGAAATGTAATAAATTAGTAGCACAAGATTTACCTTTCCTGAAACCGTACTGAAAACTAGTCAATAGATTATTCGTTCTAGAAAATTTACTATCTTAATTTTTATCAATGTTTCAAAAATTTTGCAAACCACCGAACTCACAGGTCTATAATTTCCTGCACTCCGTTTAGACCCTTTCTTGAAGAGCGGTGTAATGTTAGCCAGCTTCCAGTCCTCTGGCACTGTCCCTGAGTTATAAGAAGCATTGAAAATATTTACGATTACATCTGCTAATTCCTCCGCACATTCAACTAAAATTTTTGGATAAATATTATCAGGTCCCGGAGCCTTAGTCTCTTTAATTTTTTTCAAATGAAGTAAAACGTCATCCCTGGAAAATACAAAATGAAAGAATGATTCTTCCGACTCTCCAGCAGCAGTTCACTTCCACCTGATCACGTCATCCAGGCGAGTTCATTGCAAAATGTAGGGGTGGTCATAATGTTTTGGCTCTTAAGTGTATATACAGGGTGTTCCGTTTTAACCTGCAAGACCTTTATTTCCGCAACCATAAGTCCTAGATGCATACTTCCAGTTGCAAAAATGTTCAAAAACAGATGCAGTGTTAAGACATTGAAAGTTCGAAGTAAAAGTAGAAATAAGCCAAAAAATACAAAATTTAACTTTTTATACGGGCCCAGGTCCCCTAACTTATATTTAGAGAAATAATTTCCATTGAAAAATAATTCAAATACAAAAACCTTGAAATTAGTATGACCAATATCCACCGAGATATGAAAGGCAGACTTTTGTGACTTACACCACTTTTCACTAGCCGTCTATAACACCTTTAGGGGCAAAACATAGCGGTTGACAAGTGTTTAAAGTCATATTTGAGCATAGAGTGTGGTTTTTCAAATTGTTCGAGGTTTTGTAGTGTGTTTTTGTGTATCATGCATAACATTTGCATTTATTTTTGAATAGCAAGGAAAAATATAAATACTTTGCTTTTTTTTTACTTTGACAACCGAGATATGAAATCAATCGTATTAATTTCAAACTTTTTGGGTTGGAATTATTTTTCAATGAAGAATATTTCCCTAAATATAAGTTAGGGGACCTAGAGCATGTATAAAAAGTAAAATTTTGTGTTTTTTGACTCATTTTTAGTTGTTGAAAAGGGAGTTGTGACGTGAAAAAGGTTGGGAACCACTGCTATAAGTAATAGCATGAGAAAAGAGGAATTGTTTTGTGAATTGCAAATGCTTTTTAATGTTACCAAATAATTACTAGCCCAATTTAAAAGCTTTCTTGGTTATTTTAAAGAGGAATCTGAAGAAAATGTGTTTTTTGACATACCTTTTTTGCTTCCATTGTTTTTCGACTGTTTTAATCAGGTCAGTCATTTGAAAAAAACTTTCGTGATTAAATTGAAAAACCAACGTAAATAATGCACAAATTAACATGAAAATACATCATATAACTATTTCAAGGCTAAGGTGGAGCCTCTTCATCAGCACACAACCAGAAAGTTGTGGGAGAACTGAACGTCCAATTTTGACTTTTGTGTGTCAGGAGGTTAGAGAATTACCTTCGAAGTACAATGAGGCAAGCAAGACCTTCATCTTCAGCTGTACTGGCAATAAAGCAAAATACTGGATATTGATTAAATATAATTACAAAATTTTCTGTTCTTCTTGACTCCAAAAATAGCAGATTAAAACTTTACTAAAAAATAAAAACTAGTACCAAGATGTTTTGTGAGATAACTTATTACAAAATAAATTTAAAGCTTTGGCCATAAAAATTTTAATTGTTCTTAACAAACCTAATTATTCTTCACATTAAAACCATTTTATAATCACTTCTTGTTAACCAATATGTATTTTATATTATACTGAAGAAATTAATGTTCAAGAAACTTGAACCCCTAAACGAAATGCTGAAATGCCGCCCCTGCATCATATTCATTATTTATAGTACCTATTTTTGGTTTCCATTTGCATAAAACTACAAATGGGAACTACTTCAGAAACACGAAAAACTTCATTGCTATTAAATGAAAATAAAATGAATGCTCAGGAAAACAAAACAATTCCAGAAAATAATTTCCCTTACCTGCTTTGCTGGGATTTTTCTTCAGCTCAAAACCACCTTTTCTATACAATTCAGCTTGTCTAGCTATAAGTTCATAACTTGGATTATCCATACAGCCATCATATTCTCCTCCTTCATCTGCTTCTTCTGTCTTGATAGCTTTCTCATACCAATTCACAGCTTCAAACCAATTTTTCATGCTGCATAAAAGTCGATACATTCACGCAATAAGGATACAAATATTAATGCATGTAAAATATATGAAGAGCTTAGCAGATGAACAAGCTTTGGTCAGTTACGCAGCTATACTTGTCTAAATTTAAGAAAATATATTCAAAAGGCTCCCCCTTATAAGAGCGAAAGAAAGAGAAAGGAAAAAAAAATCAAAGCACAGGTATTTCACACTATCAATACTTCAGCAACTTCTTGTGGGAGCAAATTGCTGACGGCAAGAAGTATAGAAAGAGCACATATTAAATTTGCTAAAGCTCTTTTTTCATTTTAAATTCAAGTATTTGTCCACAACATCTTTACCTATTTGCTTAACATTCTGTTGTGTTTTATTTACATAAAATAATTAATTTTCCAGATATTATAGCTTGTAAGTTCAATTTTAGAACTTAAATGCAAAAAATCTTTACAGAATAGCAATATATTGATTGTTTATATGGAATTACTTAAATTAGGTTATTTATTTTTGAAATTAAATAAATATATAATAAACATACAAGAAAAAATGTAAAATAAATTTTAAAAAAATACACGAAAAATGTGTTCCTTAAACCACACATAACACTAGGGAAAAATCCAAAATTGTGTCAGAACCTCTTTATTTCCTCTCAGTAAGCCAAGTTGAAGATTTCCCTCATTTTACAATGCAAACCGGATTGTTTAATAGAGCAACATGCTGTAATTTGTCAAAAGCATTTTGAAAGGCAATGTTCGCAACATCTTGATACATTGATCTCAACATCCTGATCCACTTGACACACATCATTTATCTGTTTTAAACATTTCAACATTACCCTTATATTACATTGCAAATTCACTATGAATGATTATTGAAAACAAGCTTTTAACACTCCAATTTAAATATTTTCATAATTTATTAGTTATTTTTTTGAAAATTTTCATAACACTATCAAGTGAAAAATGGAGAATTTATTTAGACATTTTAAGGTGAAAAGAATACATTAATCATATAAATATAAATGATTCTCTTTTTCTATAGTCAAAATAAATTGCAATATAATTACATGTTTCCATGCAAATCTATTTCTTCCTTATAAATAGAATTAATATGAAAGAATTAAAAAACATATTTTCTCAGATAATATCCAAAAAGGAATAGTTCCAACACAATTTGAAATTAGATGAAACATTCAGAAAAATGTGATATTGTTTAAAATAGAAATCCTTTGATGCACGGTCGAAACTGCAACGAATAGTTCAAAAGAGTGTTCATAACATGTGATGTAAAAGAATAGTACTTAGCTTTAAAAAAAAAAATCTACATCACAACTTCAGGCAGCATAGCTTACAAATAGTGAATTCATTTTTAATCATCAATTTTTATTAATTAAAAAAGAATGCCATAAAGTATAAAATTGTACATATATTCAAAAACTTGACAATATTTTTTATTTATTTATTCCTTTTTTAAATTAATTTTATATTTTCATGAAAGTTGCTGTTTTTACTGATTGCATGTAAACTTAAGTACCTGGACTACCAAACCTCGCTCGGCTTAAAAAGTTTTTTTTTTTTGTTGATCAACTTGTGTTTTTCTAAGGTTTGATACTTTTTCAAATATACTTGAAAAGCATCACGTTAATGAAATATTAAGGTTCTCGCCAGTCGTTGGATATGCTTCCGAAAAACGAGAGATATACATGTAATCACTTCATCAGCATTATAATCATTTCAGCTATAAAAAGTTCACAACTGAATATAGGCCACTTCTCCTCCACAGTCATCCACATAGGGAAGCTCTGAGCTAGCTTCATATACATATTTAACGCATGGTACTTCCAAAACTAAGATCAAACATTGCAATATTAAATATGAAAAAAATGCTAGGACTGAAAATGCGCTGCGACCATCTTATAACACTAAAGTACCAAACAAAGATTCTGAATGCAATTAAATCAACATTTTGCTTTAAACTAACTGTTACATTTTTGTTTCCACTATACAATTTTCCTGTCATTAATTAAAAGATTTTGAACTTGGAGCTAATTTTACTATGGTGAAATCGGTTTTAGTCCAATACTTCCTTCCATACTATGTAGTGATTCACGATTTTATCCCAATTGAGATTTTCACTTGGAATAAGTACTTTTAGTGTAGTTGGTCACTTTACGCCAGAAAATGCTACATACAGCATGCTATCCATAAAAACTGATGATCGACAAACCACACCAGCAACTAATAACAGCAGTCTTAACAAAATATAAACAGTTTCAAGACATTTGTTCTTTCGAAATAAAATTTAGATGCGTGATTTAAAGAACATATAAAATTATTTGAAATGTTAAAAAGAAGATAAATAAATCAAATAAAATAAGACGGTCAAACAATAGTTTTGCTTAAAAAAAAAGCTTTACATCGACTTACATAATGCTTTTGAATTTGTTTTTAGCCAAGTGCGATTGAAATTAGCCAAAGTGGCTAATATCAGCCAAACCTGGCAACCCTAAGCAAGTTTAAAATTTTAAAGCGAGAAGAAAGAAATTTTTATTGCTATAGTTGCAAATTGTCTGCCTTATGTGTCAATTCACAATTTTTTTCAGGGCTGAACTCAATTTGACTTGATATTAAAAAACTCTTTTTTGTAAAAAATTGCGTTTTTACAGAAAAAACTCTGATATAGATGAACTTAAAATGCTAAACTACAATTAAATCCAAAATTTCATAAAAATCAGTGGAGCTGCTTCCGAGATAAAAAATATAAATATATATACATACTCACAAGAATTGCTCCTTTAAAGATATAAGATTTAGAACAGTGAATAATTCAGAATTATGGATTACTGAGAGGGAAAAAATTCTAGGAAATGACATAGAAACAATTCCTTACGTGATTTTGTCTCCACTATCATAAGTTTTGGCAAGAAAGATCATAGAAGCTCTGTCACCAGCATTTGCAGCTTGTTTCATGTAATCCATTCCTATCTCAAAGTTTTCCGCAGTTTCCTTCATAAAACATAAAAAAATAGCAAATCGTTGATGAAATATGATAATGCATCATCAAATAAAACAAAGAACATATTTATATGTGTGTGTATATACATTTATATATATATATGCATGTTCCCTATACAAATCCGCAGTTTTCGTCGGCGACCAAATTTTGGAAGGGAGGTACATGGGTGCCCAAAAAGGAACGTAGGGAGGTTTTCGAATGCCGAAAAAGAACCAAAGCACTTGAATTTTAATTTTAGGATCCCAAAATGGCATTAAATGGCTCTTTCTATGCAAAATAATTATGCAATTAGTTTGATTTTAACGCCACCCAAAAGCCCGCAAAAAATATCCAAAGAATTTCATCATTTCCTTCCAGTTTCAAAATAAAAAAAGACTGCAAAATCACAAGGAAAAATTTAAAAAGCACTTTTAATGGAACTCTATTTTCGTATCGGAAAACTATAGATTGTGCTATCTCGCTTTAAATTAGCATTCAGAAGGTTGCCATTTTTTTTCCTCGGCTGTGACTAAATAAAATTTTGTTTTTGTTTTGAGATAAAAATTTCCCTTTTTGATTATTATTTGGCAATTTTTTTTTTTTTTAGGATTTTAGTTGTATTTATGGAGGATTGCGTTTAACTTATTCGGGAATTTTTGATTTGCCGTTTTCTTTCTTTAAGAATGATTATTTTGACGGGAAATTTTACAGCATTCTTTTTCTCTCTAATTGAAGCCCGACTGTTGAACATGCATCACTTGACATAAATTTCATTTTCGAGGTAGACAACACAAAGCCGGGCAATGCAGCTAGTTTTACAAATACAAAAGAATCCTTAACCCCATAGTACTTTGGGAATGATCCCTTTTAGAAAGAAGCGTTAATTTTGACACAAGTACATTGATTACTCACAATTATATATGATCAAAAGTGTTTTAAAAAAGAAAAGCTATAGCAAAACAGAAGTAAGAATAAGTTAGTAAACTAGTAGCATGCAACTTATCTGTTTAAATGAAATGCCTTTTATAGGTAAGTAATTTCGCTAAGATTAAGTCTGGTTCACATTGCAGTTTCCATTGCCTCTGTTTCTCAGCTGTAACATGATTCGTTTGCATCAGCCATACAAAATATTTCTAAACTAAACTTCTTCAAATGGAAATGTTATTCATTTTTTAAAACATTTTAAGCAATCAAATACCAGTGGCGGCTTGTGGGAAGGACTGGAGGGGGCCCAGGCCCCCTCATTTTTTGTAAGACAATGATTCATAACTTTTTATTTATTTTCCCTTTTTTTGGTGCGTGCATGCTTGAAATTAAAAAAAAAAGGAATGTGTGTGTGGGATGGAAAGGGGGGGGGGAGGGTCCAGGAAATATATTTTTTGATATTACTTTGTTGCATTTTCCTCATGAAATGAAATGATTCCTCCTAATATTCTTAACTTTTTCTTCAGGAGGGAAATTAAAATTTGAATTTAAAACTTTCAATAGTTACAGCTAGTTGACCCCTCCCTCCCCACCCTGTATTATTTCCTTCTCTCATTTTTAAAGCTTGTCTGAAAATAAAAGTCTCTCTGACCCCCCCCCCCCTCCCTTCCCACCAACAACATTACAAAACATCTCAACCTTTATTTTTAGATTTTCAGTTTTGCAACATTTCGAGCGAAAGTCTATGAATACCTTACAACATCGCTTAAAATTGCGTTTGAAAATCGCTTAAAATTGAGTTTTTGGAGCTTCAGTTTCAAAAGATGGCGAAAGTTAAACGATAGCCTCTCTCCGGGGCGCGTCGAATACGTCATCCGAGAAGAGAGAATTGCTTGTGATGGGAAAATTATTCGCTTCGTGAGAATGCGCGCGCAGGCGTATTTTTGATTCTGATTGGATTGTAGACTCGGATGCTTTTCTCTCTTAGTTAGAAATTGATTATTGCTTGTTTATCACGTGGAGAACGCTTTCATTTTTTTGCTGTTGTTATTTTCTGCAATGTCGGGTGAGAACTCTAAAAAAAAGGTTCTGATCAAAAGTTAAATTACACTTGTACACAGAAAAATGGCCTTGTATACGTCCATCGGAACTTTCCATAAATCATGCATATTGTACGCTTTGCAGTACAAACTTTTCTGTAAATCATGGTGGAGTGTACGACTGTTCTCGTCACATTTCCTAAAAAAAGCATCAAGATATGACGAAAGTAAAGTCTCAGACAAAGTCTTTGACTTCATTGTTCGTGAAAAGTCCTGATCCATCTGCCTTGAATTTGATCAAGGCGGAAATGCACTTCACATCGTTCTTGATTGCACATAACCTGCCATTGAGTGCATCCGACCATGCTGCACCCATGTTCAAGAAAACGTTTCCGGACTCTAAAATTGCAAAAAGCTATTCGTGTGCGCGAACTAAAACAACTGCTATAGTTAAATGTTTGGAAGAGAAAACAACATCAGATATTGTTTCTATTCTCAAACAATCACCTTTTTCTACGGCAACTGATGGGAGCAGTGATCAGAACATGAAAAAACTGTATCCCATTGTTGTAAAATATTTTGATTCATCACAAGAAAAAATAGTTTCTGGGTTACTGGCTCTTTTAGAATCTTGTGATAACACTAGTGCTGGAATCTTTAACATTTTAAATGATGAGCTAACCAAGAAAGGAATCCCGTGGGAAAATTGCATTGCATTTGGATGTGATAATGCGAACACCATGGTTGGGCATATAAAAAGTGTAGCGGCCCAAATCAAGAATGTGAATTCAAAAGACACGCATTCAAGGATGCTTATGCCATCTTATTCATATTTGTGCACAAAAATCAGCTAAAGAACTTGCATGCGATGTAGAATCTCTTTTGTTAGACATTTATTTCTATACAGATGAAAGCTCCAAGAGGAAGAAAAGGCTTCTAGACTGCCAAGAAATGTTAGGCCTTAAGCCTCATAAAATACTGAAATATGTATCGACAAGATGGCTGTCATTGTTGGATTCCGTAATCCGACTTTTATCGCAGTGGCAAGCAGTTAGTGAGTTTTTCTGCAATATTTCCAATGATTCTAAATATTGTAATGAAAAAGTAAAGAATGTAAAAAGGTTAATCCAGTCTCCTGAGACCAAGTTGTATTTATTGTTTTTAGAGGCAACTTTGCCCTTATTTACTAGTTTGAATGTTCAGCTTCAAACTGATAAACCAATGATCCATGTCACCAAAAGATATTTAAATTCCTTTTTGATGGATCTGCTAGTTAGATTTATTAAGCCCTCTGCTGTGTCAGAAGCTTCAAGTTTATGTGAAATAAAGTATGATAAGCAAAGTTGCCAAAAGGCAGATAAAGACTTGGTTATTGGTTTGAAAACCAAATCTTATTTAAATGAAAATCTTAGTGTTGCAGAGAAAAAAAATTATTCATCGGTTAGAAAGTTTTATCAAAAGACTTGTTCATATGTTTAAAAAAAAAAAAAAAAATCCCTCTGAACAGTGATTTATTGAAACATGCTGAAGTTGCTAATTTAAATTTAAGGAAAGAAGTTTCTTTTTCATCTGTGAGATATTTTACCGACAGCTTCCCAAAACTTGTTTCTGTTGATGATATGGACCAGCTAGAAATGGAATTTTCTAGGTATCAAGTAGAAGATTTTGACAGAGAAATTTTAAAAATGAACTCAGATGAAGCTTGGGCAAGGATATCTAGCTTTTGTGATGGCAATGGATCATCAAAGTACATTTTTCTCCCAAAAGTGATGCTGAGTATTCTACTAATTCCTGTTAGTAATGCAGGGTCTGAAAGAGTTTTTAGCATAGTCAAAAACAACTTGACTGATTTTAGATCCACATTAAGCACTGAAACTTTCAGTCAGGTGACTTTGTTAAGGTGACTTTTGTTAAAACATTTCTAATACAATTCTGTTTGCAAATTTTTTTGAGAATTTGCAGCTCTTTACCTGAGTTTCAGCTTGACTCGTATTTAAAAACCTTACTCTGCAGAATAGGTGCAGGGAATAATATGCAGAAAGGTGCACTCGCATGAGAATCGCTCAGAATTTTTTTTACTACCTAGTTTCTTAATTTATTTATTTTTAATTTAAAAAAATTAGTTTATCTAATTTTACCTTATTTATTTTAAAGCGAATACTGAGATGTATTTTCATCCTTGTAAAGGGTTTTAATTTATAATTTTTACATATTTCTCTGATAACAATATTTTTGCACTTTTGTAAATTGGTCTTTCTTAAAATAAAATCAATTTTACTCCTTCAAAATAATTAGTTATTAAAAGATTAAACATAATATTACTATTAAAAATATTAGATTAATATTGCTATTTGAAGTATATTTATTATAAAAAGCCTCCCCTGCAGCCCTTTACCGGTTCTGCAGGGGGAGATGTACTGCAGCGCCGGAAAGTGTACTGGATATAAACATGAGATTAATGATTTTCGTGATGTATTTTGTAGCTTTTCCCAATCTGATTTTTAAATTTTAATTTTGAAAGTCAGGGGGTGAAAGTGCACCACCCTGGCGCGATCATGGACATAAATATGAGATTAATATATTTCATGATTTACTTAGCAGTTTAAGTATTTTGTAGCTTGTCTCTTGTTTAAAAAGGATTTAACTTCATTATTTTAACACAAATAACTATTTTGAGAAAATTTAAATATTAAAAGAATATTTAAAAAATAACTTATTTTTTGTTTCCAAAACCCGACGGGGGTGAGGGAGGGGGGGGGGGGGTGCGTGCATCCATGACCTGGCCCGCTCACTTTTTCAAGGCACGAGCCGCCACTGTCAAATACTAAACCCTAAATATCATTTTTCCAAATAACATGATAATTAGACCAATTGTCATACTTTATAGAACTTGAACAGAAAAATAAAATGCATAAATCTTACCGGCACAGTAATGTCACACAGCAAATCATGAGGAATTTGCAAATAAATTTTAGCAATCAAATTCACAGCTTCTAAATTACTACAGCATGCAGCTTGCTTTAAATGATAAAATGCTGCATCATGATCATACTCCTGACTTTCAGGTGTAAAGCGACCCATTTCATGGTATTTGATCAGGTCCATATGAATCTATTTAAAAAAATAAACATATTTTAATGAAGACGCACAAATTGCCACACATCAAGCTGTATCAATAATAATATATTTTAAAAATTACTGTATTGCTTGACAGCAGAAACTTTAGTACATTACATTTAAAAATGATTGTTCAGTTGGCTAAAGTATTAGCTCAGTGTGAGTTACAAATAAAATATGTAACAAAGGTCAATACAGTCATTTTTTTCCTAATATCTTTTCCAAAATTAGAAGCATTACCAGTAGTTAACTATTAATGAGAGTAGACCTATTCATCAGCAAACATATAACATTGTAATCACATAACATATTAAAAGACAGATATTATCTTCTTTGCATAGTTTAAGGCAAAAACATGTTGCCAGAACCAAAGCCAAGAATTTTTTTAGCATGGCATTCCTATTTAATTTTGAATTTATAAATACAAATTTCAGATTTTAAAATCGTACATCATGTTCCAGATGAAATATTTGCTTCAGTTCATATCTTGAATAAGATTTATAAAACGACACTAACGATTCCTAACATTTCTACAATTTTCTCAAGACTAATTTATCTATGCAGTATCTAACTTAATAAATTTCTTTACAAATATTTAAATTTTCCTCCTTACAGATAAAATAATCTTTTGTATATAACATTTAGCATTATCTGTTATTTGATTTTCACTGTCAGATCATATTGCAAGTAGCTAAAGCTGATTTATATTAACTTTATGATTTTTATGAACTTTTTTACCTTTTAAGTCGAAGAAAAAAATTGGCCAACAAAATGGTTTCTGTTGCAAGTGTACTGCTGACAACATAAACTTATGAATCTTAGTCAAAACATAAGAAAATGATAAATAATATGGACTCATATTAGTACATCATAAATAAGTGCAAACTATATGTGAGCACATTATAAAGATTTCATCAATTTTCAACTTACATAACCCAAGACTGAATTCCCAAAATTTTTGTTTTCGTTGCTCTCCCTCAATTCTATCAACTGCTCAGCATTTTGCACACATGAAGGTCTTGACTGTCTTGCAACGAGTTGACTAAACTCAACCATTTCATTTTCCTATAACACAAAACACAATATGCACTTCAATAATTAGATAAAACTGAAATGTCAATAGTTTTTAAAAACTACAGAACATATCATAATTATAATTCCGGACCAGGTTTCCTAGCCTATCTTCTGGTAAAATTCAAGGCCATTTTTAAGTCAATAGAAAACCTTTAAGGATCACAAGACTTCTAACTAGGAATTATTTTTTCAATGAAAATAAATAAACATTTTATGTATTAATCTTTTAAGAAAGATTATTAAACATCAAAAATCAAAATAATACAATTGTCATAGCAGAATAAAAAAAAAACATTCTTTCATAAAGTGGTCATCATCAGAAGTATAAGTATAAAAATGACAATTGAAAGAACTTTATGAAGTGAAATACAGCAACCTTGAATTACAACGTGTCTCCTTATATCCTTTTATGGATATATCACGTTTTTTCTTTGTCTCCCGAAAAATTAGAAAGAATAAACGATTTCTTTAAATTTGGAACAGCTGAAGTAATAATGTTGCATTTTTTAGGATGAGTGATTTCAATTTTTTAAAGAAAAAAACTGGTGCTTTTTATTCATCTAAATTCGCTGCAGTTTAAGTTGTAAATTTGGAATTTTATTTCATCAAATGGAAATTCAAATATGTTGATTTGTTGATTTAGTTTGCTATTGTAAAAGATCAATGCTAGGCTAATTTTCTTATAAATTTATGTTATGAAAGTATCCCATCTTAGGACTCTACTTTCAAATTTTTAATTTTTCAATATTTAATTATTTAATTTATTTTTGAATTTTTTTTGTACTTTGAGATATTTTTACGATGTAATAGTTTTCTTATCATGTCTTTATTATTTTTTCGCCCTTGCTTTAATGGGAATGTAGGCGCAAAAGTAGTTTATGTAACTATGTATCTGCATATTTAATTTTCACACTTTGCTTGATGAACATCCATACAAATAAATAACATAGCCACTATTGACAGCAGACATAACAGAAATGCCAAACAATTTCTATGAACAAGCTTTGATTGCAGCAAACCATTGTTTTAACTCAACAATGGAAAAGAAAAATGTCAAAAAAAAAAAATCAATGTTTCCCTATGCATTCAAAAATGCTATTATTATACATTCATAAATGACAGAATTCATTTAAACTAAACAAAAACATACATCAGTAATACTGCACTCCGACTCGCATCTTCGTCTTCTTCCCCTGGCAGACTCAACACCGGAATCATGGCTGTGGAACATGAAGTGGTTATTGTTTTCCTCCGGCCCCAGACCAGCATCTTCATCATCATAATCATGATTATCATCAAAGGTGTAACTCCGGATTTCTGAGATATCAAAACCGCATTCTCTGTTTGAAATGACACTGCCATCGCTGGATTCAGACATGAATGAGAATGATCCAGATGGACTGTTTCCAGATGCTGAACGCGAGCGAATATATTCCTTCCAATGAGATCGTTCTTTATTTGATGGGCTGATGCAGATGTCTTCTGTACCCCTTACTTTAGTTATGCAGGACATCTGAAAAGCAACAAAAAATGCATTTACACTTTAAGCATAATCTGGTGAATGCTTTTAAAAATGCTGGAAAAAGATATATCTCAAGTAAGTAAACAGAAATACAAGTGAGTTTTCTTTAACAGGAAAATACTTTTCTCTTTGTCCATCATATCGTAAAAAATAACATTCAAAATATAAAGTTGTTAATGAGGGTACAATTTTAAAACATTTAAACATGGAGCAACTTGAATATATAGTCAACTCACAACAATTGAAAGTCTTATAACTCTAATATTCTTCAATTTTGAATGATTTATTGGGTCCTAAGCTCTTGAGATGGCTGTGGGCTACAGGACACGAAGTACCAATAACTCAAAGGACTTAGCCCGTACCTTCGGAGGTTGTTGAGAGTTGACTGTATGTATATTTAAGGAATGTTTGCAGACAAAAACAGTTCACGAGCAAGTAGTAACTAGTGATGGGCATAATCGAGTTCTCATAATCGAGTCACTCAAATATTCAAGATCATTCGAGAACTCGATTATCACGAGTTCTCGACTATCACTTCTCGAGTTCTCGATTATCACTTCTCGAGTTCTCGATTATCACTTTTCGAGTTCTCAAGCAATGGATTGCTCGAGTTCTCGATTATCACTTTCTGAGTGCTCGAGCGAAAGAGTTCTCACTTTGAACTTCTCGAGATGTTGAATTCTCGAGATCTTGGCTTCTTGAGATGTCAATCACTCAAGCAGTGTATTCTTCAATCGATTTGATGATCGAATGAACCTCTCAATATAGTTGACTTCTGACTGGGATGCCCACCTGGGGGGTGGGGGGGTCATGGCGCAGACTGCCCTATTGACATTTTTATGGGGGTTTGTTTTAAGGGGTATTTTTCTCATTTTTTTGGCACGGGGGGGGGGGAGGTCTCTGCGCTATTGATATGAGGGGTGTCCTTGACCTCAGGGCGGGTGGACACCCCTGCTTCTGAAGTTTTTCAGTGGCTAGGGCGGATCGGTCATTTAGGGGGTCAGAGGGCTGACTTTCAAAAGTTAATGATTTTACTTATGAATGGGCATGGTTTTTTTCTGTCTTCCGAAAAAATTTAATGAAACTCTTTAACACTTCCGAAAGAAAAATTTGGAGTGACGGGATGAGCTGCGGTGTCTATAGGTGAGGTGGGTCATAGCGCAGACTGCGCCATTGAAATTCTTAATGGGGGGAGTATTTTTAGGGAGTATCCTTCTTGAGGGGGGTTGGAGGATCCCAAATTTTAAAAGGTGTGCCAGCACACTTGAGGAATAGATACCTTTGCTATCTAAATGGTGTTATGATCAAATAATTGCCTCTCGAATGTTTGATTTGAATAGTGTTATAATTGAATGTATGCTGTCGAATGCTTGATTATCAAATGATTCTTTGGGATGATTTGGTAGTCTAATGATATGTTTTAAGCGCAAGGTGTTCTTGAATGAACATATGGACGGGTCTGTGGGAGACATGTGTTGTGTGTCCTGGTGGTGGAAGTAAAAGTTGGGGGGCCCTAATAAGGTTCTAACTTGAGAGGCATTAAAATTATATTTCAGGAAAAAAGGAGGAATACTTAAGTTGAAAACCTGAGGGGACGTCTTCCCCTTTACGTCCACCTTCGACTATACCATTGGGCAGGGGCGGACTGGCTGATTTTGGCCCAGTCGGCAAAAGAGTATTTCGGCCCACCTCTGTAAATTAAAAAAGTTGAATTAACCAGTACCAGATCTCGATTCTTCCGAGCCGAGAAAAGACATTAAACTACTGCTATAGTTCCTATCTCCCTTTAAGTTTCTAAATCAAGTTTTAAAGTTCTAAAAAAAAAAAATTGTGAAACGTAAAATAAAGCTAACACTGACACATTTTTTATGTGCCTTCAAAGGATACTAATGATATAAGTCTGAAAAGGCACATCTCTAGGCTTCTATACTGACAACATAGGAAGGACATGAGGAAAGGGAGGAATCAGGTAAATTCCCCCGGAATTTTTTCGAAATTGGTTTATACAATAGAATGTCGAGGGCTCTTCCCAAAAATTCTCCAAAATGGGAAGTTTTATAAATACAATTTTAGGTTACTCTTGGTAAAATTAATGAAACAGGGAAGCATCGGGAGCTCTCTACGAAAATGTTTCGATTTTGAACTATTAAAAAACGAAAAACTATCATTGGTCGCGCTTGAGAGAGGAGGAGACTCAGTGATCTCATTTGGAAGCATTTAAAAACTGAAGTATACTCTACCAAATTTTAAACTGCATTTAGTTACTATAGGGAATCCGGCGACTCTCCTTCTTAATTTTTCGACATTGGAATTTTAAAAACATAATCTTATAATGTGTTTGAAAACATTAAAAGGAAAGGGGACAGGTTTCTCGAGTGTTTCTCCCCAGATTTTTTTGGAGAACGCTGTGCCCTTACGCTTTTAAGCTAACTTTTGAGTCTTAACTTGATCATCCCTCCTTGCCCCTTAAAAACTTAGATAAAACTGCACAAAAGCTATTTTTTTTTCAAAAGGTAAAGATTCACATAAGCCTGTCCTTGAAATGTCACTCTTTTGTTTCAATAACTTATCCACAAGAATCTGATTAGAATATATCTGAATATTTTTTGCATTACCTTTAAAACTAAACATCAAAAAGCTTTTGAATATTTTAAAAATAACTATGGAAAACACATGAACATTGTATGTACCTAGAAAACCAAAAAGTAAAAGAAGTACCTTTTGTGTTTTACAAAACTTCTCTAAACAGTACCCTTTTATCTGAAAGGGCACTGCCCCTTTTTTGGTCTGGGGGGAAACACTGGTTCCCTCAGGGCATTTTTTCTGAAACTGAAATCAATTTTTGGCTATAGTGCTTATAAAAGGGTTACGGAGCTCTCCCACTAACATTTCAAAAATGTGAAATTTTAGGCTATCTTTAGTGACTTTAAGGGAACGACAAAGGTTCGAAGACTTTGTCTGACAATTTTTCGACATTTAAATCAAAAAACACAATTGAGGGCCTTGATGCAAGAACCAAGTAAGTCCAGACTTATTCCTTTTTTGGTAAGACCAAAAAATAACATCCGTGTCCGGTAAAAAGGCTAATATCTTTCCCACATTATTTATTAGAAAGCAGAGGTCTGATAGCACCAATTAAAAGTTCTATACTATCGGCCACACGCAAAAATGAATTAAAAAAAAAAGTTTGGACTGAACTGGTTGTTGCATCAAAGTCCTCAATTGTAGAATTAAGGCTAGTATCGTTGGTGACTTTTAGACTACAGAGGGACCTCATATCTGAAATACCTTAGGTACCCTGTTAAGCATAAATCTGGCCCTGATTACAACTGAGGACTAATTTATCAAAAGGGAACACATCCAGTTTCCAAAAATGTTCAGGAGGTGAGAAAAACGAATTAAGGTAAGAGCAAAATAGTTTTATCAACTTCTTTGGGTACAGAATTGAGCACAAAAGCACAGCAGATCAAAGGGCCAGAGTAAGAAATGTTTTTGTAATAAAAAATAATAAATAAAAAAAAAAACTCTAGGAGATATAGCCATCTTAATTTTGGATATGTGCGCTTTTGAACGAAAACCTGAATGTTAAAAATTCCAATTTCACCAAAACTCTAATATTTCACCTTCTCATATTCTCTTATCGAAGTACATGAACCTAAAAATTGTGGGTTAAAATTTGAGGATTTTGGACATGTCTTTCTTTGGATCTAAAAGTCTTTGTACTACAGATTCTTTCAGGATATGTCCCCTTTTGTTCAAAATAAAACGTGCAGAGGACGGATTTGTTACCTTTTGATCAAAAAGCCGCACTTTACCCTTAAATAAAATAGGATTTTCCACATTCGGACTTCTTGAGAGTAAGTGATTTGATAAAGGTCGTCTGAAAGATATAGAAAATATCATAAAATGAATTTTTCTAACAATGGGGGACATGTTCTCGTTTGATAAATTACTCCTCAACTAATGTAGCTCAAAAAAAGAAAAAAAAAGAAAGAAAGAAACCTTGCCCTCCCCAGCACCCCGGAACTCAGTCCTAAATCCGCCTGTGTTCAGGAGCTCTCTCGAAATCGAAATTTTGTTCTGTTTCAGATTCAGTTTATCGTAGTCCATACTTGCTTTAGCTTTCCCATATGCGATTCGGAGATGAAAATACTCGTATAGCGATAATTTACAATTGACCAATGAAATATCTTGCCAACTGACAGCATTTAGTTAAATCTGTCACAATCAGTGAATACCAGGGGCGTGCACAGAAATTTTGGGGCACGTCACAAATGGCTTTTACACCCCCCCTCTATCTTGTTTACCCCCTACGTCTCTACATATATTTCACGCCTCATTTAAAAAATCTCGGGCCTTCCTTAGGATCGGAACCGGGCCAACAGCTGTCCCCCCCCCCCCCCCCCCGTGTATGCCCCTGCTCGTGCTCATGTATCAACACTTGAAAGCATGATCCATACATTTATAGCAGTGCTGGGGCCGCTTTGTCTAATGGTGCAAGTCCCTTCAATTTTTTTTAACAGAAATACAAATACGAGTTTTTAACCCGCTTTTTTTCGTCCCGGACGCTTTTCCAGGCCGCGTCAGACCCCATTTATTCCAAGCCGCGTCAGACCCCATTTTTTCTGGCCCTTTCCCGTTTCCTCAATGTGGGGGCCATGGCCCCCAGAGCTCTAAAAACTAGAGAGAAAGTTGATACAAGAGAGGAAAGCGTTCGTACGTTGTGAACTTCGGCTATTTACTTTGGTCCTTGCTTAGGGTAGAAAAAAAAATAAACCTGTTTCCAAATGCTTTTTTTTTATAGTTTAAACAAATTACATGTTTTTATTTATTTATTTTTAACTAGTGATACCCGCATGGCTTTGCCCGTAATAGAAAAATCAAAATGTCTTTTGGTTCGCCTGCATATTTACAAATAATGTATGGTGAATTTTCTCGCCAGTTGGCTTGCACCCATGTTACGGTTCCACGTTATGATAATTTCGTATCTCGCCAATTGGCTTGTACCCATGTTACGATTCCACGTTATGATAATTTCGTAATTTACTCGTCCATCTTATGATATTTTTTTTCTTGAAATTGGAATAGAAAAAGAACCACATCGAATTTTCGAAAAATCGCTTCGAGGTGCACACCCCCATGCAACATACTAACTTTGTGCCAAATTTCATGAAAATCAGCCGAACGGTCTATCCGCTATGCGCGTCACAGACATCCTACAGACATCCAGACATCCTCCGGACAGAGAGACTTTCAGCTTTATTATTAGTAAAGATGACACTTTAAAAAATGTTAGGGGTGAATTTAAATGTATTAAGTTCAATAAAAAAAATGCTTGAAGTGGCCCACCGGGTGGTTGACCCAGTCGGGGATCCCCGACTAGCCGACCTGGCCAATCCGCCCCTGCCATTGGGTAATGATACAAGTGTAACAGGCAATAACAAACGTTTTAGAGCTCAAATATACAGATAACTTCAGACACATGTTTCCAGCTTTCAAGGAACCCTTTTTTCAACACAAAATAGTTAGACTGTGGATGTAAGGACATTACTGGACATCTTTACGAACCATTCATTAATTATGTAAGGGTCCCAAAGGGGAGGGGATTGGAAAAATTTCTACATACTTTGGGGCGGGGGGGGGGGGGGTTAAACCTATTCTTAAGCAATATTTTCCAAGCTGATGTTTTACAAATGAAAGCGCTCAAGTGGTTTGACAGGGATTATATATTTCATTTGCCTCTGGAAAATAAAACACGTATTACGATAAGCTGTTTTTATTTGTTTTACAAAGAATGCATAATGTAAAATATAATAAAAGAATTGCACAATGTATGTCAAGTTTTATTTTTAACTAGTATCGCATGATATACAAAAAAAAATCAAAAAAACATTCAGGCTAGAACTTTTTAGTAAATATTTCATAACACAAAAAGGTTTAATTTAATAATAGTGAATTTAATTTCGATTTTAGTGATGATGATTCGTTATTTTATTATTTTGAAAATTGAAATGGAATCTTACGTGAGAATAGTGGGAGAGGTTTGAAAAATCTTACGTACCCTTACATGGCGGGAGGGGGGTCAAAAATATTCAAAATCATCCTTACATATCTAATGAATGACCCCTTAGATGCAAAAGCTTACTATTTTGTAGAAAAAAGGGTACCTTAAAACTCCAAAAC
Organism: Uloborus diversus; assembly: GCF_026930045.1. NCBI lineage: Eukaryota > Metazoa > Arthropoda > Arachnida > Araneae > Uloboridae > Uloborus > Uloborus diversus. Next base: position 118,406,436 of record NC_072731.1, on the reverse strand, counting down.
ATGTTTCTGCAGTACTCAGTATATTTGGGATACAAAACGTGTTATTTCATGTTACTTCTCGGCGCAAAGGTATTTATTTATTTCTTAATAAAACAAGTAGTTTACTTCTCGTGTAATTCATTCCTATGGGTGCAAATAAGAGGGGAAGGGAGGTGGAATTTCGACGTAAACTGTGGGATTGTAATTTTTAGGGCATCTTGTCTCTTTTGGGGGTATTGCTCTTCGGGAAGAGCTTCATGGGTGGTGCCATAGGCGGATTTAGGCCGAATTATTTGGGGGTGCAACAATAACAGGGATCTGGGGAGGGGGGTATTCCCGGAATAACAAGGCAGTGGGGAAATCAGAAAATAATTTTAGGGCGGGACACACTTTTAATTCTAAAAACGTGATGTAAACCACATTTAGTAAGATTAGGGGATGGGTAATTCTTAACATTTCAAACTGCGAAAAAGTCTTAAACGAAAGTCGATATTAGAAGCAATGGGTGAATCTAGCTACTGGTTTGGAATGGGATTCACGCCCCAGAAAAAATTTGAAATAGTGGTTTTGAAAACGCAGTTTTACAGTTCTTAGGTGATATTTTAGGGGCAAGAAAGGTATGCGTGGCTCCAAGGCTCTTTTTAGAAATTTTAGACTTATAAATGTGATTATAGTCCATATTTATAGTTTGGGTTAGGAATGAGCCTCATCAATGATTTTCGATGTATTTAGGTAATTACAAGATCTTCCTTGGAAACTTTGTGAAAGTGAAGCCCAAGAAACGAAATTTGAGGTACTCTGTAATAACTTTGGCTGGAGAAAGGGCTTTAGAGAAGAAAAATTTTGAGGAATGATAGAAAAGATGAAAACGAAATAGAAAAAATGAAATAAAAAAGAGAGTGGGGCAAGTGGTTTTCCGTTAAATTTTTGTGATACAATTATGGGACTTAGTATTTCTGAAAGGTATTGACACGAGGAAAACTGAATTTGGATCCTGCTACCCCAAAAATGCTGCAGGGAGCAGAAGAGGGGAAGAATTATAACTTTGCTGGGGGCAAGTGGTTTTCCATTCAATTTTTGTGATACAATTATGGGAGTTAGTTTTTCTGCAAGTTATTAGTACGAGAAAACCGAATTTCGATGTTGCCAACCCCGAAAAAAATGCAGGGGGCAGGGGGGGCAGTTATAACTGCGTTGGGGGGCAAGTGGTTTTCCGTTCAATTTTTGTCATACAATTATGAGAGTTAGTTTTTCAGAAAGGTATTGGCATGAGGAAAATGAATTTTGATGTTGCTACCCCCAAAAATGCTGCAGGGGGGTTATAACTGCAAACATAAAAAGTTATATATTCAACATTTCTTGGTTTACAACAAGTTTCAAAGCGTAAAATGCTAAAATTCACCAATAACATTATTATAACGCACAAACATCCGAATTAAATTACAGAGCTATTAAGAGCTCCTTTTTCATAGTGAAAAATGTGAGTTTACAGAGATCAACGCATAGGCACTCATTTGAGACCGTTTGAAAGAAAAGATACATTTCAATTTACCATTAAAATAAGTTTTTTATATACAAAACCATTTCAGAAGAATATTGGAATATTTTTCTTACTATGCCGACATTATAAATTTAAGGTAAAAGATCAGAAAAACTACATATTTTCCGTTGGGACAATGTGCTACCTAATCAGTTTAATAAAAACAAGATTATGGAATTATATTTGTAGATATCAACACATAGGCACTTAGTTAACAATGTTTGAAAGAAAATATACATGTAGATTAACCATTAAAATAAGTTTTTTACATGTTTGACCATTTCAGAAGAATATGGTTATCAAGAATTTTGAACAATAAGTCAGCAAAGCAATACTAATGAATAACACCAATTAAAAATCCGTTTCACTGTCAGATTCATCGGAACTGCTATCCATTTTACAGTTAAAACAGTAATTTGCATCATCCAGATCTAAACATTTGCACATGTCCGTGCACAAAAATCAGGTGTGTCTGCATTTGCATAAAAGTGTTGAGCATTTACTTTTTTGTATGAGTATTTTGCCAGTTCTAAAATCGCCTGTGGAGCAGGTTCCATTCTGGTCATCTGGACAGGGTTGCCATGGAAGTTCAAGAATGAAATTCCTTGACATTTCCAGGTTTTCCCGGTGGTTTTGAGAAAAATTCCAGGTTATCTATCTCCACCTTCATTTTGCAACATTAATATATACATCTCAAATTTTGATAAAACTTACCTCATTTTCAAACTTTACAAACAATGGTTACCAAATTTAATTTACTCAAGCTGAAATAATCAAAAATATATATACTAAGGGTGGTTCTTTTTTTTCCTCTCAGCTCGAGTCCAAGACACCCCTTATTTTTTTTATGGAGACTTACTAATAGTATTGTGCTGTAAAAGTTTTAGCTTCTTACTCAAATTTTAAGAGGGTGCTCAATGACCCCTTAATTTAACATTAGCTCTAGCATAGAAAAAGTCAGAAATTTAGAAACATTTAATTTCCCTAGCTGTTTTTTTAATGTAAGTAATTATTTTATTGCAATGAATATGCATATAACTCGTGTAGATTATAGTATGTAACATTGAGGGTGCTCAATGACCCCTTAATTTAACATTAGCTCTAGCATAGAAAAAGTCAGAAATTTAGAAACATTTAATTTCCCTAGCTGTTTTTTTAATGTAAGTAATTATTTTATTGCAATGAATATGCATATAACTCGTGTAGATTATAGTATGTAACATTGTTTTTTCAGTTCAATGTATTTTTTTAACTCCCTCCTCATACTTATGAAGCTTGAGGGAGGGGGTCGAGAACCCTCTTTCAGTTGGAATAGGAAGTTAAAATTCTTCCAGTATTTTACTATCCACATGTCTAAAAACATTGAGTGGTGTCCTGTTTTCTAGGAGAAACCTTTTTTTAAAGTGTATTTTTGAACTACCCTAATGTACTAACACAAGTGAAGCAAATCACTGTAATAAACAATTAATGTAAATGTAGCATATCTAATTTTCAATAGCGAGGATCCACTGCCTTACATCAAGTGAAAGAACTGCAAAATTAACAATTGTGACATCTGTATCACAAAAAAAAAGTTAATTGCTAAAATAATCTGAACTAAAAACTGATGAAACCTAAACTTTTACAATTAATACCTTCTACCCCTCCAATCCATTGAACTCAAAGCACTTTTAGACTTTGGCCTGTAAAAAAATCATGCATCTTTTAGCTTCACACAGACCCCGATGTGGTTTTTTGGGGGGAAAAAAGTAGGAAATAAGGAATCAAAAATTGAAAAAGTAGGAAAAGTAGGAAAAAAATCGCTTAAAAAAGTAGGAAAAAATAGGAAGAGATGGGACTACACACACGTCGAAAGGAAACAAATTCAGAGTAAATTCTATTTCTAATGTAAAATAAAATAACAGTATTTTTGATTTAAAACTGTCCCAAAAATAAACTAACAGTACTTTTGAAGCATTAAAGGGCTTTAATGAAAGGCCGAATCGCAAAAACAAAATGAGAGAAACAAGCTGACAATCATCAGTATGAAAAATAAACTGGTGGAAACAAGGATATATGAAAATAAAATCCAAAACAAAGAAACACTTTTCAACAATACAATAATAACATTAAAAAAAAAAAAACAATAATAATAAAACTCATATTTTGGTGCAATAAAACCATTTTTGTCAAAGATTTGTTTTGTCAAAAACGAAAACATTCCTTCGAGAGCATCCATTTATCATTTGAAAATACTGACACTTTCAGCTCCTGTTGTCATAAACTATGATACAAAAAGCAAAGCAAATATTAAATTAGTTTTAGTTAAAAATAATTAGCAGCTGACATGCATTCTTGCATAAACAGGGGCAGAAGTTTGAATTTGAAGAAAAAGGAAAAAGACTGAAAATGCAGAACTAAAATAAATTTGTTCTTAAATATGGGACATAAAATTTATAATAAAATAATTAAACTAAATAAATAACGAAATAAGTAAACTATAGGGTTTGTATTATGTTGTGTACTTTTCAGTGGCGTAGCTAGACCCGACTTTTGGGGGAGGGTTACTTCTTTTATATATATAAATAAATAAATATATATATATATATATATATATATATATATATATATATATATATATATATATATATATATATATATATATATATATATATATATATGTATAATCGCTTGGAATTTTTTCCTTTTCTTCTTTTTTTTTTCTTTCTCTTCTCTCTTCTTTTTCTCTTTTTTTTTTTGAGACTAACTTTTCGGGGGAGGTTTTGTCCCCAAAACCCCCCCCCTTAGCTACGCCCCTGGTACTTTTAGCATTCAACATAAATTTTTGTTTCAGGCACGTCATTTATGGGGTGTCAGTGGGGTCACTTTCTCCCCTCACTGGCTTTGGCAAATTAATGCTTAACTATACAAGTTTGTGCGGTTTTTGTTGTTTTCAGATAAAATTTGCATTTAGTATACATCCTTTGCTAGCCACCCCCGGGGGAAAATCAGAATGACGGGCCAGTTTTAATTTGAATCAAGCAATAAAAACGAATATTGTTTTATTGGTTTGATGATTTTTTACCTCTTTCTTGTTCTAAAATTTGTCACTGGAAAAAAAAAAGGAAAAATACATGCATGGTAAACATAACATTTTTATCAAAGTCAAAGATCAGTTACTAATGTTTCTCTGTGCATAAAAACGAAGACATGTAGTTTCGTTCGATCCTCATCATACGACAAAAATATTCATTTGGAAATTGTTCACGAAATTGAGAGTGCGGGGGGAGGGAGCATCTGGTATCAAATGCCATCATATATCTCTTCCACCCCCACCCCTTGATCAGGTGCCCTGAGTACAATAACTTACAGTAGATACGTCGCATCGGTATAATTGCCGCACCCCGAAAAGAGTAAGAGTATAAAAAAATTTTATATGTTCCGAAATGCAGCATTGCCATAAAGGTGGCACATAAAAATTATGAGCAACTCCTCAATATTGATGATACATCAGAGTGGAAAATACCCATGAAAAAAAAAAAAATACAGTACATATTTGCTTGTGGTTCTATCCCCCAACTTTTCAAAATGTAAAGAAATAAAAACTGAATCTTGCATTTAAATTGATTTCAGATTTTTCTCCGAAAAAAGGAACGTTTTGCCCATCTAGGTTTTGCCCTGTTTTTTTTTTTTTTTCTTGCAAATACACTCTTTGCAAGGAAAGAAAATGAAATTTTATAAATTTTATTATCATGTTTACGATTTAGAATGAACAATAATCATATTTATGTATGAAAAAGTTTGTTTCTGCGATTATTTTTGAAGTGATCTTTTTTTGCGAATTTCTGTTATCTGTGCCTCTTATTTTGTACTAACATCAATAAAATATGTACAGTGCACAGGTTTTTCATTTTTTGCTTCCTTACATTCCTTTTATGGTTTTTCATTGCCCTTCTGTTTAAATAGAGCTCCATTTCACTTGTAATCAATTACAGAAAAAAATGGCAAATAGAAAATCTGGCTTTTCCCGCACTTTTTGGACAGTCAGTCGTTTACTTTAATTAAAGCTTCTAATTGAGGTGTAAATAATATATAATTGCATCAGAATGGATCAGTATCTGTTTCTTTATTTTTTCGTTAAAACGTAGGACTGAAGTCGGGGCGATAAAAAAAAGGTCGATCATAAACGCCGCAACGGCATAAAAGTCACTTACCAATATTTAACTTTTAAACACGCAGACGCCGCAGTGTTCCTTACAGAAATTACTGTCGTCAGTGAATTAAAAACTTAGGATTTTCTTGTTTCTTTTGCTTTATAAAATTGAAACATGCAGAAAAGTATCGGTGCGGCATTGTAAAAATAAGAGAAAATGCACAATTAGAAGTGCTATACTAAAGAAAGAAAAAGTAGGAAAAGAAAGGAAAAAGTAGGAAAATAAGGAGAATGCTCTAAAAAGTAGGAAAAATAGGAACTCTTCGGGGTCTGTTCACATGTTTCCCCTGCTTGTTGCTTATAAAACAGGGGTGCCCCCCCCCAATCTCAATGGTGCACCCCCCCCCCCCCCCCCCCGCCAATATTTCTGAACGCCTTAGCGCTTTTTTTATTTTTAACAATCTTTATTTATTTATTATTTTTTTACCTATTTATTTATTTTTAATTATTATTGTTTTGAAAGAAAAGTGTCCTCACTCCCCAATAAAATACACACACACAGATGAAAATAATAAAGTAAAATAATATGAGTAAATAATTTGAATAAAAATAAAGTAAAATAAATAATTAAAAAATCCTCCCCCCCCCACCAAAAAATTTTTTTGATGGCGCAACTTGCGCCATAATCACTCCTGTGGGCACCCTGTCATAAAGTTAAATTTGATAGACATCGGTAAACGATATTTATCCGCGTTCTCATTTCTAATGTAATGTAATATAAAATTTACTTTATTCAAATTAGATTAACTTCTCAACTCTTTCGACACGTGTAAAGTTTCAGTTTTAGGTTGGCATCCTTTGCTCATGGGCGGATTTATGGGGGGCAGAGGGGGGCAATGCCCCCCCAGTTTTGGGAGGACTTTATGCAGAAACAACACATCTTCCAAAAAAAAAAGAAAAAAATGTTATTTTTTTGTTTTTGAATGGTTCAGAAGAGCATGGGTGGGTTTATAGGGGGGGGGAGGCAAAGGGTGCAATGTTCCCCAGTTTTGAGAGGAGTTTATATAGTAACAACTTATCTTCCAAAATCTTATAACAAGAAAAAATCATGATTTTTTCTTTTTTGAATAGTTCAATGAAAATGAAGAGAATAGTGAATGTTCTTTTCTGAAGGGAGAAAAGAAAAAGAAAAAAAAAACGAACATTAAATACAAATAGTACAGCTGTCACTGGCATAGGCGTCGGAGCCGGGGGAGCTTGAGCTCCCCTTGGAATATTTCAGACCGGCTCAGCTCACCCGGAAAAATTCTCGCACAGCAGCTTTCTGTCGTACATTGTTTACCTTAAACCTGATTTCAAAAATATGATCTGCCTTTTCTAAGAATTTCCACCTAATAAGCAACAAAAGCAGAGGACAGAGGGAGTGGTCAGTGTGAGTTCACCTTCACCCTTTTTCTCACTGTTTACACACCTCTTGATTCCCAGAAGAAAAATAAAGAATTTTAGACAGCTATCCTACCGGCTGCGGAAAAGTGGGCTTTGCCCCGCGGCCTGCAAAAATCAGTACCAGTACCGATAGGGGTTTGCTCCCCACCTTGAGCTCGTGTTTCGGGAGCGCCATCGCAGTTTAGTTCACATTTTTATTAGTTTTTCCTCGCATGCCGTTTTTTTGTCACCTTATCACAAAAAGGATAGTGAGTCAGTTTGGCATTTAAATATGAATAATATGGAAGGTGCTACAGACATAACTATAAAAAAAGGTTACTAAGGTAAGCAACTTGTTCAAATCAAATGCTTTCAACTTTCCAGAAACTTATCTTATTTTAAGATATCTGACTTCTTAAGGCACAATGTAAAGAATTTCCAGCGGAGTCCGTTGAAACTGGTTGATTAAAATAAACTTGCAAAATATAACGTGAAAGTTAAACTAAAGGACCAAGTGGTCGTGTTCTTTATTCATTGCAATTACCTACGTTTAAAAAACTCGCGGGGGGGGGGGGGGGTCCCCATTTACAAACAAATTAATTATTTTTTACTCCGTCGTTTATTTCTCTCTTTTATTATATTTTACACCTTCATAAAAAGTTAAGCCCCGAACAAAGAAAAATCTTTAAAGACTTCCCAAAAGTCTATGTAGTTGCAAAACAAGAAACAGTCCTAAACTAATTCTCGAGGGATCATGAACGTACATATATTTTGGGTTTTAATTCTATGTTTCGATCAAAAGGTACCATCAGATCGCAAAAATTGCCATTGTTCGATGATCTATCCAAACCGAAAGTAATCTGTCGTCAGATAGAGACCCTGTAGCGCCCGAAATAGATATTATTCAAACAATTTATTTATTTTCAATGGGAAATATTATCAAAAGAAACAACATATATCGGTGGCGTACTCAGAAATTACTTTTGTAGGCGCAAATCACTGCTGTGATAAAAAACGCAATTTTTAAAACAATCTCACTGTAAAAAATTAAAAAAAAAAATGTGTCCTTTATTTTGTTTCATTTTAAACTGTCAGGGTTTTTTTTCATGAAGTTATAAAACTGAAAAGATAAATATCATTCAAAGAATACTAAAGGTACAGGAACATTACAGGAACAAAAATTCACATAAATTAAAATCGGTGAAATCTTCACTATTATAATATTCCCAAAATACTTCAATGATTATAACAACAGTTAGTACTACGTAAAAATCAGTTTTAAAAAATGCGAGTTCATTGAAATGAAAAATTTTGAACATAATAATACTTTACGAAGTTGGATTTATTCAAATTTTTTGCTTTCCTAATTTACGATTTTTTTGTCACATACAGATATATTTTCATGCCAAAACTGTAACTTTTCATTTATTATTTTTAATTTATCAAAAAAACTCCTACAATATTTTATGGTTTCTCTCAAAGACTTTTACTAAAATTTATCTGAACAATAAAATATATAACAAACACTTCATTTTAACACATTTCCAACGTTTTGTTTCTCCACCCTACTGTTTCATCTTTTTCCCTTTTTCTAGTTCTCAGAAAATAAGAGAGTATTCTAAATGCTACGCTGCCAAAGGCCTCCCTTTCCTTCAAAATTATTACAGACGATCGCCTAAAATTTTGTTTTCAGGACTCGGTTCCCTGAAAATTTCCGAAAGAGAGTCCCTGAATACCTTGTTCTCCAACAACATGGGAAATTAAATAATATTCCCTTTTTGGGAATTCAATTAAAAAAAATTGCCCGGCGCCTAACCAAGGCCTGATTACGTCACAGGCCAATTAGATCTCGGCCTAATTGACCTGGCCTAAGGGGCCCCAAATTACTGAAATAATTATGCATAACATTACAACTACACGAAAAAATTCCATGTATTTTTAAAAGTAATAATTAAAAAAAAAAGACATTTTATTTAGAAAAGAACTTTGTTAAAGGAGAATTTTTATTAATTCTGCCACTAGCGAATTTACCATGCCACAATTTTGAGTGCCCTAAAGGGGATTCGTGAATGCACATGATAAATAATTTACATAGTTCTGGGCCCCGAAAATGCATTCCAACAGGGCTAATAGAGTCTTCAGGGAGCCCTGAAATTATTGCAGGCCTAGGGCCTCACATTTTGTTAGTCGGAACCTGCCCCTAACGCTGACAAATATCATCCACAGTCGCATTTTTTAGAGATTATAATTTTGAAAAAAATAAGGAGAAGGAACCTCTGAACCTTTTCTTATTACATCATTGAAGAACACACCCTAGGACAACTTTGAAAAATTACCAGAGTAGAACCCTAGTACAGCCGTTTCCCCTGACATCATTGAAGATTGTCTACAATAGCGATTTTGGATCTTCAAATTCGAAATATTGAGAGGGAAATGTAAATCAATTTGAAAATTCGATCTAGGACAATCCCTCGAGTCATATTGCTAGTTTCACTAACGACAACAAATATGGTATATAATCCGTTTTAAGACATTAATTTCGAAAAATTTTCAGGGACTTTATTCGAACCTTTTCTCCTCTTAACATTCCAAAAATCGCTTAAAAACTCGTTTTTAGAACAAGAATTTTGAAATTTTCCCTTATATGCGCTCATCTTCGAGTACTGACCGATCCCCTTTCAAAACCACAGTTTTATCACCTCATTATCTCCATATACAATGTATTTATTAAATATGATTGAAAATTTGGCTGGGAAAGAGAGAGAAAGGGAGATGGAGAGAGAAAAGCTTTGAGAAGCTAATATTTTATGGGGAAAAAATTTAAGTGCCCTCCCCCCCTTAAATTATTTTCTGGTTATGGCATAATGTGTCTCAGCTCCCCCTACTTCCACCAAGTTCCTACGCCTCTGGTCACCGGGGTACTGAAAATTGGTCTAAATTCACTATTTTGGACTGAAAACCATTTGGGAAAGTATATGAATGAAAATATAGGCTAAACGAGCTATGCATTCAGCTGCAACACTTATAATAATTGACGTTTGGGACCCCCCCCCTCCCCAATTTGCACTAACAAAACGATCTACTCGTTACGATTTGTTTTCTCTCTTTTCAGAATGTTCATTTTCAATTTGCGTGATTTCAAAAACTAGATGTTTTGAGTTATTACAGACGAAAGATTTTGAAGAACCTTCTGGTATTACACGTTCAAATGAAATTGGCCGATTTTGAAATGTATGCTATTACAAAAGAAGAGCCATTCCATTTCAGATCAGGCAGGGTCTGTCACAAGACCATCACCGATTTTTTTGAAAAAAATACAGTAGTTACAACTAAGGGACATATGAAATATCCCAAAAGGATTGACGAAATGACTGGGTCATCAGAAGCGGTTTGATACTGCTACATTACTAAAAGTTAGTAAGATTTTAGTTGTTCCTGATAAAGGGCAGCTTTATTGTAGTTATTAGGCATTAATATAACCAGAATTTCAGTTACTGAAATTATTAGAAAGTTTTATTTTACATGCATGCCATGGGCGATAAGGTCACTTTCAAAAAATCATAAAACATTTTATGGGAAAAAATACGGGATGCGGTGTCTACCCACTTGTTAAGCATTATATGGGGTTCAAATGAGCCAATTTTTAGATTTTTAAAAAATGGGTTTTTTGAGTAAAATCACTTCAAAAATTGCTAATTTTTGAAAATTTTCAAAATTTCAAATTTTATTTCCGAGGCTGTATGCATCCAAGGATTATAATAAAATATGTTATGAAACTATCATATAAGGGCTTTAGACTGCCATCTCCGTTTAGTAAAAAAAACTTTTTTTTCATGGAGAAAAAAAATCATAAAATCGGTAAAAATGCAGTTTTTTCGCGACAAAAATGATTTTTTTTCTTTATCAAAAAACCTAACTAAACTTTCAAAAACGATGTCTAGAGGATATATGGGTCCTTATTTATTTTTAGAAAAAAGAATTATTCAAATAGGTTAAATACTTTTGAAATAATGTCCATTTGAAATGGAATGTTTTGTCGGTTTTTTCCAAAATGGCGGATTTTGTGCAGAATTTTAATAGGCTGTAACTGAAGAAAAAAAAATTTTTCTTGCAAAATCCTTTTGGGATATTTCATATGTCCCTTAGTTGTAACTACTGTATTTTTTCAAAAAAATCGGTGATGGTCATATGACACTTTTCATACCTGCCTGCCTGATTTGAAATGGAATGACTCAGAAGTACATAGCTAAAACATAGCTGCCAACCTCAAGATAAAAAAAATAGGAGCACTTAAGGGAAAAAATAGGAGCAATGAGGGTTAAAATAGGAGCACCAAATCATAGCCTGTGCTAAACCTTCCTTCTGTACCGTAAGCTTCTTTAAGTTCTAAGCACCCTTACAATGCGTTTCTGAATTTTCATGTTAGATTTTCAACAAAACTACAACCAAGTATAAGATAAAAATATTTTACATTAAAAAAGCATCATTACGTAGGTACATATTGAAAATTTAAAAAAAAAAAAACATGATTACTGTTTGATTTAATAACTGCAACCCTTTTTAAAAATATTCCTTTATACATATCCTACATGTATTGAAAATGCATTGCATAAAAACATATTGAAGATTAAAAAAAAAAAAAAAACACGATTACTTCTTATACTTGGAAGTAAAGCAACTTCATAGTAAAGGTCAAGACTTGGAAATCTTCTAAGTGGCCAGTGGCCCCTAGACTCCAAAAACTTAGTAACCACAACTGTCACCAAGTTTTGAAACACAAACTGGAGGGGAGATGGGGCAGTTTTTACAACTTTCATGAAAAAAATAGATGAATAGGACTTCACACATTTTAAAATAGAGTCATTCAATACTTTTTTTGTACATGGAAAATTCAAGTTAAAATAGATTTCTGATTCATTAAAAAAAATAAATAAATAAATGAGAAGTCAGCAGGAACCTTCATTTTAGATGAAATGGTTTCAGCTTATAACAAAGCCTCCGAGGCAATAAGGATCAAATACAGATAAAATTTCTCTTTCAAAAAAATAATTAAAAAAAAAAAACATAACTTTTTGCCATTTGTTATTTTTAATAGTTTGCATTGAGACAAACAACCAATTCTGTTTTCGGAAACTTAGGCTATTAATAGTCTTGTCTACTTCCATGTTGCAAATGACCAAACATGGCAACAATGCAAAAAATTTAAGATGATAGATTTTTGAATTTGTTGCATTAAAAGTAATTATAAATAATTAATAATCCTTAAAAAAAAAACAAAAATTTAGATGAAATAGACAGTTTTTAGCACATTAGCATCCAAACCAATCAGGATAACATAATATTCTGAAGAAATTTTTTTTTTCATTTTTCAAGAAAAAAATTAAGAATTTTCCGAAAAAAAAAAAAGCCCATTTTGCATTATTTTCAATAGTTTGCATTGCAATAAACATCTAATTCCGATTTTGAAAACGTGGCCACTTTAAGAGTTTTGTGTACTTAGATCTCGCAAATGACCAAATATGGCGACTAAGTCAAAAATTCAGATATAAAATTTTGAATTTGTTGCATGAAAATAATTTGAAAATAAAAAATCTCCATGAAACTACAATTTAATTGAGAATCTTTAGCACATTCGTGTCCAAAGCAATAGGGATAAGATGAAATTTTAAATAGTATACTTGTTTTCATTTCTCAATAAAATTACTTAAAATAACCAAAAAAAAAAAAACATTTTGCAGCACATTTTGCTGATTTTCATTAGTTTGCAGTTAAAAGAAACCCCCAATTCTGCTTTGTCTTTGAAAACAAAAGCACTTAAGCGTCGTCTACTTCCATCTTCTGAATGACCAAACATGGCGGCTATGTTTTGCACGTAGCTGAAATGCTCAATGAAAAAACGATGTTCTCCGATCGATTAGCGCTCCCACTCAGTGTTTATCTTGACACTAATGCTTCCAGGCATTAAATTGCCTCCTCTTTTGTCCTTGCACAATTCCTACCTTCCAGGATAGGGAAATTTCTTCTTTTTCCTCAGAAATCGAAAAGTGTACAAGCAAAGTCAAAAAACGGAGTTTTTTGGAATAAATCGGATTTTCGGAGTACGCAATAAAAATCGGAGAAACTCCGGGAAAAACGGAGCACTTGGCAGCTATGCTAAAAGGTTTTTGTACAGCAAAATACTATCAAATGTAGCAGTTAACACCATACTCAACGAATGTATGTAACAATGAAACAAAAAACTGGAAAAATTGTCCAACCATTGAACAAATAGAACGTAAAATTACTGTAAACAATGCGTTAATTTTTTAGGTGAAAAAAATAGGAATCTCAATCCCTAGCAGTTCAAAACTAAATTTCTGATTTTCCAGAATCATACACTGTAAGGAAAACGTCTGAATAAGAGAATAAGTGAGGGAGATATATTTCCGGCATGAAAGTTTTGCACAATTCTTGTAAGATTGCATTATTACCTGACAAAATGTTTTTCTAACTGTGTTTTCTTTATTTTTTAAAGGAAAAAATTTGTATACATGAAACTAATAGTTAGAACTGTTCATTCATGCGCTTGGAAAATTTTTGGCTTGTCTTTTTTTTTTTTTTTTTTTTCCAGAAAGAAAAGTAAATACAGTGAAGCCTCCCTTATGGGACACTCCCGAGTAACGGACACCTCTAATTAACGGACATTTTTGCAAGTCCCAGTCCCTCAATATAGGTCATTCCATGTAATTCACTCTGAATAACGGACACTCCGAATAACGGACAGTTATTTCACAAAAAATTTCCCTTGGGATCGTAGCACTTCCTTTTCTTTTTTCTTATCACAGAATATCTTAGTAACTGCTTGCCTTACAAAGCTTTTCATCCTCCACAACTGATATTCCACCCCCCCCCCCGTCATTTCCTTATCACTGTTTCTTGGAATTAAAAGGGTGGCAATGAGCAGAGGCAGCGATTGCAGCTTAAAAGTTGGGGGGTAGAAAAAAAAAGAACTAAAAGACTTGCGGTACTATGCAAAGACTATGGTACTTTTTGCGGACAGCAAAGAATGAAAAAGAAAAAAAAAGTCATAATAAGCTAGTTTTGAGAGTATTGAAGCAGATAAGTGAAAACTGATGTCAGTCTAACAATTAACGTACGTTTTTCTTAAGATTTTAATGAATTTTGTACACAATAACTATTCAAAAGTTAAGATAAAAAAGAGGAAACTGGGCGCTTTTCTTACTGGGGCTCTCGGGAGACGCAATTGAGCAGACCGGCGCTGGTAGTAGTCAGTTTTATGGCCGTGGTTTCGTTGGGTTGTTTAACTTTTAGACATGAAAAAGATGTGCCCATATTCAAGGTCATATTGCCAACTGTCAATCATGCAATAGTGATACTCGAGATAAAAAAAAATAAATTAACCATAAAAAGTGTGTGGGGGGAGGGGGTTGCTCGGCCGAATCGCCGCTGTTGGTAATGGGATATTCATACCCTGAGATGAATTGTGAGGCAAGCGAACCTGCTTTTCATGCAGCAATCGTAGCTTTGCAGTTGCAAACTTAACTAAAGGCGTGTTGATTTAGTTGATTTTTTTGTGTGACTATATTATTTGAGTTAAAATGGCAACTAAAATAAAAGGATGAAGAAGAAAGCTAGAAAAATAATTCTCTTTCTGGATAATACCACATCTCATCCTGATGACTTAAAATTGCAAACTGTTAAGTTGCTACCAAACACCACCTCTGTATTCCAAACCTTGGATCAGGGTATTATTCGGAGTTATAAAGTAGGTTACAGAAAGCTTTTACTTAGGCACATTCTTTCACAGATTTCTTCGTGTAAATCTAGTGAAGAATTAGCAAAATCTGTGACAGTTTTGGATGCTGTTTCGTGGATCACGTCAGCTCTCAAAAAAGTGGAACCTGGGAGCATTTTAAAAAGGCAGGGTTTTCGTTCAGGAGTGAAATGATACCTGACAGTGCATTATAGGAGGAGCAGAAGAGGAAAAAGAACTTAATGAGCTACTGGTTCATTTGGATTCAAAAGTGAGTGCTGAAGACTACATACAAATTGATGAAGACTTGTGGATTGAGGAAGAGAACTTGAACGTTTCAAATTTCATTCCTCAAAACACTACTGAAACATGTGTTCTTTCTGACGATGATGGAGATGAACTTCCTGTGACTGAAAATGAAGTCTGCACAATTAGAGACTTTTCGGAAGCACTGAAATACAGTAAAGAATTGAAAAACTTTTTCCTGAGCAAATGGGACAATGAAGGACTTGCTAAGGTAAATGATTTAAATATTTATATTGAGAAACAGGCTTGTAATGCAAAAAAGAGATGTCAAACTGTCAGTATACCTTTATTAAGAAAAAGCAGATTAATTACACTTGGCGTAAAATATAGTAAACCTTTCGCAATTGTTTCGATTGTGCTCTACAAATGGAACAACAGCCCATTTTGAAAAAGGTAAATTAAGTAGTTCCTCCTAATAGCGGACACCTCCCAATAACGGACAAAACTTCTGATCCCTTGACTGTCCGCTATTCGGAGGTTTCACTGTATTATCGCAAACTGAATAAATTTCAGTTATCTGAGTGTTCTGATTAATTGAATCTTTTTA
The DNA here is from genome assembly GCF_026930045.1 of Uloborus diversus. Taxonomy (NCBI): domain Eukaryota; kingdom Metazoa; phylum Arthropoda; class Arachnida; order Araneae; family Uloboridae; genus Uloborus; species Uloborus diversus. The sequence continues at coordinate 118,390,754 of NC_072731.1, read as the reverse complement.
CTTAGAGGGAAAATACCATTTTCCTTACTTTCTAAATACTGTTTAAAAATTAAGGTAAGTCATAATCATCTAAGTCTAAATGAGACAGTTATTGTCATTATTGAAATCTGAGTAAATCAGTTATCAAAAGTTTTGGAAAAATGTGCTGAAATTTGATAAATACCGATAAAAACCTTACACAGATTGGTAAAATCGTAAAAATCCTTTAACTGTAAAAACTGGCAAATTTTCGTTAAAATTACAAAAAAATCAAACAAAAATCTGCAGGTAAGAGTGAATTACATGCAGGGCCGGATTTGCCTATAAGATAAACAAGCTATAGCTTAGGGCCCCTGCTTTGAAGTGGACCCCTAACTCCCAAAAAACTGTGATTCATTCCTTAAAAAAATGGAAAGTGCTTGAAAAACTAATTTCATTTTCAAGTACTTGAAGACCTTGAATATTTGGAAACGTGTGGCTACAAACCTTAAATTTTAAAATCCTAACAAATTGTAGGGGGAGGAATGCCAAAATGTGTCAAATTCAGCTCCTTGCTACATCTTGCATCAAAAATGTAAAAATCATGGTTCTCGCGTTTGTAACATATTACTTGAAATAAATTTTGTTGTGACTCACATGCTTCATATCTTGCTATTTATTTAATCCCGAATGCAGAATTTTGGAAATTCTTTTGTATTGATTGCTTTTATCTTACTTTTACTGCATATTGTTAATCAGTTTAGCCCGGGGGAAAAAAATGATACACTACTCCTATTCCTTTTCGTTTTCTGCACTACGTATAATTTAAAAAAAAGTTGAAATGACAAATAAAAGGTTTTTTTTCTTTTAAACTTAAAATAGCCATTTCTTACAAAGTTTGAACAATACTGTACAACTGTATAATCTACTACTCAATTTCAGAGACTGGAAAGTGCAAATTATTGGTTGTAAAATCCCTGAAAAGAATTGGCGCAGTATAGCCTACCAGGGCTCTTGAGCCCAAAACTCAATCTAACTAACCAAACATTGAAAATAATTAGACAAGTCTGAAACTCCTAAGCAAAGTGTGCTTCAATTTTATTTCTTATCAAGTGAATAAACTAAGAATTTTTCAAATGGGTAGTATGTTAATCTTTTTACACCTATTCTCTAAATCTGTGCACATAAAAAAGTAAAGAATGTCCTTATGCATCACAGAAAACGGATAAAAACATGGGAGAGGGGGGGGGGAATTAAAAATGTTGCTCCAAAAAAAAAATCCTGCCCCCCCCCCCCAAGAACTCAGTCCTAAATCCGCCTATGCCTTTGATGCCCAATCATATGCAAATGAGGCAAGTATAAATAACGATTCTAATCGTTCTCTCTCTTCTTTTGTGTTGTCAGCCTCTTGTGAGTTAGGTCCGGTAGGTGTTGGGGAGTTGCGAACTCCGCCTCCACTTATGGCCAGGGTTTATTCTTATAAACGTATTTTGTTAGTTTATTTATTTTAGTTTCTATGGACCAATAAATTTTTGGTAAGATTTCAAACAAGTTTCCAATGTTCATTTCTTCACATTAACATTCTGCATCTTCCACTGTGTGGTACTATCTCTGCTTGTATAAGCATGTAACATTGTTGACTGACTTACGGAATTTAGCCTTTCGGCTTTTCGTTTAAACATCGTAAGTTATCATAAGGGTTATGGGCCCAGCCCTACCCAATTGTATCATAATAATTACGTGTTCAGTATCATAAGTAATAGAAAGGTATTAAGATGTTTTCGAATTGTCAGCAGAATCGAGTATTAGACTTCGTGTTTTTGTGATGAAATGGAATGTTATAATTAACTTGTCTTTTTGCTGAATCGGTAGATGACAAGTGTTTGGAAATCTTTTCAATTTGTTTTCCCCGCATCGGCGTTGAATGAAAACTGTGAAGATAGAAGTTTTTCTTTTACTTTTGGGAAATTTGTATCGAATCTTTAAGCCATGTGTAGTATAAAATTTTCTCAGACGTTTCGTTTGCATTTTATGGGGGGATATAGTTGGTTTGGTGTTAGGCAGAATAGTGGCTGCTAAATTCAGCGGAAGACCTGGACTTGTTCCAGGAGGGAAGCTGTAACAGTTGCACTATTTAGGGTTTTTTTCGGGGATATTTTGAGATTTTGTTGGTTGTTTTTTTGAATTTAGGTTGTTTTTTATTTTTGGCGTTTTTCGTGTTCTTATCAATCATGGCATCCCAAAGTGTTCCTATCGAAAAATTAAGGTCTGACAACTATGTGAGTTGGTCATCGGATATTAAATTTGTACTAATGGAACGAGGTCTGTGGAATATTGTTAATGGCATTGAAAAAGAACCTTTCTCTAATGATGAAAAAAAGGCAACTGAGCAAGAGATTTGTAATTTTCAAAATCAACAAGATGTGACCCTATCCATAATTTATTTAAATTTGGAGAAAAATTTCAAAAAGATAATCAAGAACCAGGTCAACGCGGCCGATGCCTGGAAGGCTTTGAAAGATCACTTCTTGCCTAACAATCGTTGTCAGCATATGACATTGTTTTCAGAGTTATCCCTATGTCGTATAAAAGAGGAAGAGTCGATAAATCTTTTCGCTGCCTGTACTCGGCAAATTTTCGAAAGAATTAAGGCTATAGACGCGAATTTCTCTGAAAATTATTTGATTTTTCAAGTTTTGCGTCATTTGCCCTCAGAATTTGACAATATTTGTCAAGTTATTCTTAGAACTACTGCACAGGAATTCACATTCAATAAAGTAGTCAGCGAACTTATTGCCGAGGAATCGCGAATTCGACTAAAAGATGAGGATGATAAACTTATCGGCAGGGCTAACTTTGTAAAGAAACCGGGTAATTTCGACAAGAAAGGAGCAAAAGGGAAACTAATTTGTTTTAATTGTAATAAACCCGGCCATAAGAGGTATATGTGTAAAAATCAAAATCAAAGTGCAGGGGTCTGTCCAGGATTTTTCACAGGGTCCGTTTTTTGTGAAAAATAAAATAATTTTGTGAAAAATCAATTATTTTTGTGAAAAATCAAATAATTAAAAAAAAAAAAAATTCTTGTAAAAACGAAAGTTTAGACTCTTGAGATGGTGGAAACTGCATCATTGACACTTAAAGTTGAGTGTTTTCTCTCTTTTCTGTTGAGAATATCATTCTTGAGTGTTTTTCTAGTATTTGAAGAGAGGGGGGAGGCATCGCTCCCTTGGAGATGGGCACCCCTCAAGTATCAATATTTATCTACCATTCTACATCATGTTAAATTATACTAGAAATGTTTTTTGTATAGTATTTAAAATAGCTGTAAGAAAAAAAAAATAGGCAGGGGTTCAGCATTTAACTTTTTAATCCAAGACACTGTTTAAGAGCACAGAGTTTCGTTCAAACCTTATAAAGTCCGAGATTTTCACAAAAATAAAAAAATATTTTATTTATTTACCTCTTAACTAAGCGTACTAAACATCAAAAATTCGAAAAATCAGATTTCCACAGCGGGTGTAAAGAGATTGCAATCCTCAAAGTGAAGGAATCAAAAGTATAAAAACGGCTTGTAAAATAAATATTTTTGATAAAATTACTTTGAATTGCATTTTAGAGTCCTATGATAAACATATCATTAATATCTGGACACAGTTGAAGCAAAAATAAATTAATTAATTAATTAAATAAAAAATAAACCATCGATTCAGCATTTTAATTATTGACTCATAAAAGAAAATGGAATTCCCCTTTAAAAACTTGAAATAAGCTTTGTTACAAAAATAAAGACTTTTCATTTATTTGCATCCTAATAAAGCGAAGTTAGCTTGAAAAAAAGAATAAAATATGATTCTCATATCGGATGTAAAAAGATTGCGTTTTTCAAAATGTAGACATCTATAGAAAAAAATAACGGTAAATAAAAGTTTATTTAAAGTTAATTATCCTTTTTAGTATCGAAAAACCAAACCCATATAACTTTCTCCCAAAATAACAGTTTAACATCGCACCACCAGACACTAAGTGGCGATAAGTTTAAATATTATAACCCTATCTGAAGCGATCACATCCGCCCCACCCATACTATCCTTTGCAGTTCTAAATTCATTTCGCTGTATATTATTGATGATTAAATCATGAGTGGGAAGAAAAGTGCTTACTACGCCTATTCAGAGAATGTTGACGCTTTTCCAAAGGAGTTTACAACAACACCGCTGCATAAAACAAACAAGCAAAATTATAAACCTAACTGACTTTTAGCTGTTAATTTCTTTCAAAGAAACCAACAACAGGCATTATATTTATTTGGCGGTAGTAACTATTTATGGCTTGCAGGAGCATCACAAGAGTGCCGATTTTTTTTTTTTTTTTCCTTTTGAAAAATTAGCTGATTTTGTATAAGTTGATTCCTCTAATATAACTTTAAATATGCTGTATTATTTTAATTTGAGATTTGCTCTTTCAATAAACTATTTGTGAAAGATCCGTTTTTGTTTACCAGAATTTTGTGAAGGGTCCGTTTTGGTTGATCGGATTTTTGTGAAAAGTCCGTTTTGGTTGATCGGATTTTTGTGAAAGTTCCGTTTTGGTTGATCGGATTTTTGTGAGGGGTCCGTTAACGGACCCAAATTTGCTCTGGCCAGACCCCTGAAGTGTTGACAAGGATCTCGAACAACGAAACAGAAAGTCAAGATCACCAGTCCGGAATAAGAGGAAGGTGAGCAAGAAAACTGCAAGGTGCAGTTCCCCATCAGTGGAAAAGGAAGCGTGTAAGTACTAGAACTTTTTTATTTCCAAAGTACATCTAAATGAAGTATCAGAAGACCCAGATGAATTTATTTTCGACACTGGTTCCACTCATCATTTCGTCAACATTCGTAGTGCCTTTGAGGACTTTAAACCATTGCGAAACAAAGAAATGGCTGTAGCCGTTAGAAATGAAACTTTCCCCATTTTGGGGATGGGAACTGTGAAATTAAAGTTTGATGATACTATCATTGTTTTAAAAGATGTAATGTACTCTCCTAACCTGCGTCAAAATTTGTTATCGGGTACTAAATTCGATAAAGGGGGTGCTAAGTTTGAAGGAGGAAACGGCTCCTTGGCGATATCTGGTCGAAATGGATTTATATTTAGAGCAATTTTAAGAAATGGCATTTATTTTGTAAAACCTCAAATTTTGTATAATAAATCGTATCAAGAAAGTATAAAACCAAATAAAAGTAATGATCATTTTGAAAATGAGAAAATTGAATGCTCTAATGTAGAGAAATTAGAATTGTGGCATAGAAGGCTGGCACATATTAACACCGATAGTATCAGAAAGAGCGGTGAATTTGAGTGTGTCCATGGCCTGCCTAAATTCAAAAATGTAAAAATAGATTTTGAAAATTGTAAAATTGGTAAATTTAAATGTGTTTCATTTAAACCAATAGGTAAAATACGGTCCAAGTGTCACCTTGAATTACTTCATGCTGATGTGTGGGGTCCATGTAATATTAAGGGAAATAAGGGGGAACGTTTTATTTGTCAATCATTGATGATTTTTCACGTAAATCTGCTTTGTATCCAATTAGTGAAAAGAGCAAAGTACCAGAAATTTTCATAAGGCACATAAAGCGTGCTGAAAGGTTTTTTAATCTCAAAGTAAAAGCTGTTAGAACTGACAACGGGGGAGAATTCGTAAATAAAGTTTTTGACAATTATTGTTTGGATAACGGTATAAAACATGAGTTAACCAACATTTTCAGTCCAGAGATGAATAGTTTGGCCGAAGTGTACAATCGCTCAGCCGCTAATGCTGCAACAGTATTATTGGAAGAAAGCGGGCTAAGTAAAAGATTTTGGCCGGATGCTATGCTTTATTTCAATTATACTTGGAATAGGATTTGTCACTCAGGACAAACTAAAACACCTTTTGAGTTATATGGTGGACGTAAGTTAAGTGCTAGGCACGTCAAACCTTTCGGTGTTTTGTGTTATCTTGGAACATCCCGTCAGCAGAGAAATAAACTTGATGTTAAAGCCAAAAAAGGTATTTTTTGGGCTATGCATTTAACACTAAGGGTTTTCGTATCTGGATTCCCGAAAGCGGGAAAATTTTTGAAAGTATAAATGTAAATTTTAATGAAAATGTTTATTATAAAGAAGCTTTTAAAAATATATCAGAGAGTGATTCTACTGGAGCTGTGCTGGGTCCCTGTCTTAAATGGTCAAATATTCAATCAGATTCTGAAAATTCAGAAAATGAATCGAGTTCCGAATCGGATAACGGAAGTGAAAGCCCGAGTACGCCGTCTAAATTCTATCTTCTGATGAGAGTGAAAGCGAGACGAGCGGGGATGAATCAGATTCGAATTCTGACTTGAGTGAAAATGGGGAAAACCCACCACGCGCCCAGCTGCGTGAAACTGAATGGGTGAGGAAAGCAATCCCAAAGTCAGATAAATCTCGTACTGATATTTATTTTTATGAGAAACATTCTTCTAAACGATTGCATTCTTTAAATGATGTTGAAAAATATTGTTCTAAAAATGCTATATTGTTTAAGCCACATTTATTTGATTTTAATGGTAAAAATCTATATCAAGGTGAAATTTCTGATCAAACTGTTCATTTAAATTTATGCAACTTATGACTAGATGATGAAATTGTAATTCCTAAGAATTACAAACAGGTTCTTAAATCTAAGCAAAAGGACCAGTGGTTAGATTCAATGAGGGATGAATTAGAGGTTATGTATTCTAGAAAAGTGTGGGATTTAACACCTTTGCCTGCAAATGAAAAACCAATCGGATCAAGATGGGTTTTCAATGTTAAAAGAGATGAATCGGGAAAAATTGTTAGGTATCATGGGAGATTTGTTGCTCAGGGATATGCACAATCCCCTCAATCGTACGATCAGACTTTTAGTCCGACAATTCATTTCTTATTGGTTCGATTTTTCTTTTCCTTGAAAATATCAGAAGGTTGGTTTGATTTGCAGTGCGATGTAAAAAATGCTTATTTATGTGCACCTCTAAAAGAATGCATCTTTATGAGACAACCACCGGGTTTTGCAATAGAAGGGAAAGAAAATCTAGTTTGTAAGCTTAATAAAGCAATTTACGGTTTGCACCAGAGTGGCCGTATGTGGTTTTTTGAGATAAACAGTGTTTTATTGAAAATTGGTTTTCAAAAATTTGAAGAATGTAATTGTGTTTATATCTATAATTCATGTGTCATTTTATTGTTGTATGTTGACGATATTATTTTGCTCGCACGGAAAGAAAAGAATTTAAATCATGTTTTAAATTTACTTAGGAAAAATTTTGACTTAAAAATTCTCGGAAAAACGATAAAACTGTTAGGTGTTGAATTTGAAAGAACTGAAAATGGTTTGAATTTGTTTCAAACTAAATATATCATTGAAGTTTTTGAAAAGTGCAAACATTTTAATTTTCCGGTTTCATCATTGCCGATTTGTAAAGGTACTGTTTTTTCAAAATCGAATTGTCCTAATAAAGAAAATGAAAAACTTGAAATGTCAAAGATTCCTCATCGTAATTTGTTGGGTTGTCTTTCTTTCATTGCGAGCAGAACGAGACCGGACATTCGTTATGCTGTCAATATCTTCAGTCAATTTCAAAGCAATCCTGGTGTCATTCATTGGAACGGTCTTTTAAAACTTCTGGGTTATGTTTTTCAGACAAAAGATTTAAAACTTAGATTAAACTGTAATAGAACCCAATTAATAGCTTTTTCTGACGCCGATTACGCAGCTAATTGAGATTATCGAACTTCACTCGGGGGGCAGTTAATTTTGTTGGATAATGCGCCAATTTAATGGCGAACCTTCAAGGAACGTTGTATTAGCCTTTCCACTATGGAAAGTGAGTTTGTGGCCCTTTGTGAAGCGTATAAAGAGCTTATGTGGTTTGACCGTGTATTAAACGAATGATTACGCTGGGGAATTGTTAGAAAAAGTAAAATTAAATCTGTAATGTACGTTGATAATCAATCGGCCATTGACTTTGTTAAATCTCCGATTGAAAATCACCGTACAAAACATATTGATGTAAAATTATTTTTTGTTCGTGATTTGATTCAGCGGGACATTTTTACCGTAAAACATGTAGGTAGTAAATCCAACAGGGCCGATATTTCTACGAAGCCGCAGACCCGTTTTGAACTGAATCGTTTTTGTGAACAAATATTTTGTTAATTTTTAATAGTATTAAATTGTTTGGTATAATATATTGGGGTATTAAAGTATAAATATTTTTGTAACAACTGAAATTCTTTTTCAAATTTCTCATTGGTTTAATCTTTGAGATGGAGGAATTTGATTCAATGACAAGAGTTTATTTTTGGAAACTTAGCGTTTTAAATGATTTTGTCATTGTGAAAAAAAAAATTTTTTTTTTTTGTCAAATCATTGTTCCCATCTTTTTCAAAGATACTGTTTTGAGTATTTTTGTCAATTACAGTTTGACAAGATAGTTTGAAGTGGAAATGTTCATCTTGGACTTAATACTAGTTCCTTGGACTTTGAATCATCTATAGGCAAGAAGGACTTTTTTTGATAAAGGACTTCGAGTGAATTAAGCGGTGATGCTTTGAACTGCAGCTGCTGATGGATGATGTATTATGGTGGATATGTATCCATATTTGTTTATTGTTGAATTGTTTAATTTTTTTAAAAAGATTAAGCTTGGCCCTTTGTGGATTTTTTTGGGTTATTTTTGAAACTGTTAAAATTGTATAAAATTTTTTTAAAGTTTAATAACATTATTGTGAATGAGAAGGGGGGATATGATGGACATCGGTAAATGATTTTTATTCGCGTTCTCATTCTTAATGTAATGTAATATAAAATTTACTTTATTCAAATTAGATTAACTTCTCAACTCTTTCGGCACGTGTAAAGTTTCAGTTTTAGGTTGGCATCCTTTGATGCCCAATCATATGCAAATGAGGCAAGTATAAATAGTGAACAATTCTAATCGTTCTCTCTCTTCTTTTGTGTTCATCAGCCTCTTGTGAGTTAGGTCCGGTAGGTGTTGGGGAGTTGCGAACTCCGCCTCCACTTATGGCCAGGGTTTATTCTTATAAACTTATTTTGTTAGTTTATTTATTTTAGTTTCTATGGACCAATAAATTTTTGGTAAGATTTTAAACAAGTTTCCAATGTTCATTTCTTCACATTAACATTCTGCATCTTCCACTGTGTGGTATTATCTCTGCTTGTATAAGCATGTAACATTGTTGACTGACTTACGGAATTTAGCCTTTCGGCTTTTCGTTTAAACATCGTAAGTTATCAAAATTTTGAGCATTGATCAGAAACTTCTCTGATGTGCAGATTTTTTTTTTCAATCGGATTACTTTTATTTTGAAAGAAAGAAGCGCATTGGTCTTTAAAGATCTCTATCAAAATACTAAAAGATTAGCAATACTTCTGTAAAAAAAAACTTTCTAAGTTTAAAATTGTCTACTGAACTAAATTTACAGAACAAAATTGTTTAGAATAATAAGATTTCATTAATTAATTTAAAGAAATAATATAAAATATGAAAAGATTACTGCAGCTCATTAAAAACTTCAGTCGCACTCGCAGACAAAACAATGTGCTGTGCATCATAACAACTTCAGAACTGCTGACATAAACAAGCAGCGCCCGCTCAAAGGAGGAAGAAAAGAAGTACCTTCTGCGCATGTCCTCCCGCCGCCGACTACTATGGCGACTACTATGGCGCACACGCACCAATGGCAGAGAGTTGATAAAAAGAACTGCAGGGGGAAGAAGAAAGAGGAGAATGCCAAAACGAGGAAGGGGAAGGGAATGGCAGAGAAAAAAACAAGCCTGAAAGTTTTTTTTTTTTTTTTTTTTTTTTGACGTCTGGGCCGCACTAAGAACTATAGGAAATATGCAATTTTTCATTTTCCCTGACAATTCCAGGTTTTCCCGGTGCGTGGCAACCCTGTCTGGAGAACAAATCTGTTGTCATGCTTTTCCCAACCATAACCAGCATCTGGCTGTAGAATCTTTGGACATGCAATGAGATCATTTTGCCAAATCATGGCTTGATAGTGTGCTCTCATGATAGCATAGCGAAGAGCTGATTGTGTTGGGGGCATTTTCTCTGATTTGGCAATTTTCTTTTGAAATAAAATGAACCGAACACAGCCAAACATCAGATTTAGAGCAGTTTGGCACATAAAGTTTACAAACATACCGCTTTAATGCAGCAAACATATCGTCAGAGGGCATTAAATGCAATCCTAAATTTCTGAAAGCTTGCAAAATATTTGAATCATATTGCTGCAAGGCTTTCCAACAAAATAGTTTACCATTCCCAGCAAAAACTCCAGTAGTGTCGCATTCAGTAAATGGATTCGAATATTCGGATTTTTAGGCATTATAAAGTAGTTATTAATGGATTTAAGCATTTTCAGCGTTGAAAACTTGTTTCAAACCGAGAAATTATGAATATATAACTGTTTTATGTTTGCAGTTATAACCCCTCCCCCTGCCTAAAGATGTCTTAGACATTATAGCTAAACTTCAGAGTGGTGAGGAAAATTTTGCCGAGAATTATTGTTTAAATGAAGATAACATCTTGCTAAAATGCATAAAAGAAGAGGTAAAACTCAAACAGTCAAAAGAATTTACATTCCTTCAAAATTGGTTATACCGTGCATAGAGAATGCTCATACACCTCATTTTGGCATTCAAAAAACTTACACAATTTTCTGCAGAAATCATATTACTTCCCTTCAATGTTTTCTAAAGTCAAATCTTTCTGTCGATCTTGTGAGAAGTGCTTGGCTAACAAACCAAAACCAAATAAGTCCAAACCTGAATTAATTCCAAAATCCGCATTAAATTGCGGGGAGTATATTTCAATTGACATAGTGGGAAAACTTTGTAGATCCAGTGATGGAAATTTTTTTATTTTGACTTTTCTAGATTATTTTTCCAGATTTTTAGAGACTTATACTTTGAGCAGTATAACATCTACTGTAATTATCAAATGCCTAAACGATTACTTCTCCAGTTATGGCATACCAAAGGTCATTCTAACGGACAACGCCAAGAACTTCATTTCTGATGAAATTGAATTTTTTTTTAAGACGTTGAAGATTGATCACAAGAAATCTTCTATCTACTACGCACCTTCTAATGGTGCCTTAGAGAGGACTCACAGCATTTTAAAAGAATCTGTTAGTTCTCTCACTTCACACACCTTTGAATTGTCCCAAAAATTACTTTTATTTAAATTACATTACAATGCAAGTGTTCATAGCGTTATAAAATTTTCTCCCTCACAACTATTTTTTGGGAGAGAAATTAATACTTCTATGGATATTTTTGCCGACCCTATTGTATCCACCGAATATGACAAACATATTAAAGAGATTAAAAAATCTTCTGAGGAAAACAAGACTGCCGTTGTGGCAAACGAGAACAAATATTTTGAACAACATAAAAAGCACCTGAAAGGCAGAATAGTCACCACTTTCAATGTAGGTGACAAGGTTTTCCTAAAAAACTTGATTAAGCCAGGAGTATTCATGCCAAAATATAAAGGTCCTTATGTGATCACCAGAATTTTTAGAAACAACAACTATTAGTTCAAAACGAGAATGATGCCACTGAGAAAGCAATTAAACTTCATTTTAGTAAAATTTTCAAAGCAAATTAAATCAAAAAAAAAAAAAAAAATGCGGAAATGGGAAGAAATTTTTTTTTCCCCTCTCACTCGTCGATTGTGGTTGAGATGTTTTGCGTGTATCAATAATATGTCAACTGCCTGAAATTCTTTTCTGGGATTCGCGACCCCAGGGAGGCCCTGTTCTGGTTAGGCTGGCACTAAGAAAACGAAAGTAGATTTTGGACACGGACTGAATTTTGTTTATGCACCAAAATGTCAGCTCACATGATCATTAAATGCCATCATTATTTTATTTTATCCCTCCACAGCTTCAAGCAAATGAATAATGTATGCATATGCCAACGAGGCAATCTTTTTTTTTCTTTGGTGTATTGTGGTGTACTCTGTTCCTCGATCACGGATCCAAGGTGAATTTCAATAGAAAAGGAAATTACAATTGGTGAAGAGGATCAATCGTATATTTGAATGTTGACTTACCCATACTATGAATTTTGATTTTATATAATGTATTGTTTTAAGTATTTCAAATGTGTGTTTTTTTTTTTAAAGTATACCATGCACGACTAGCAAGCAAGGGGTACTCATTTTCTTCTGCTGGGGGGTGGAAATGTAAAAGGGGAAATTGGCTTTCAATGAATCTGATCCCAGTAGATGGCAGCATCATGCAGCGTAAGCTTGCTGAGGTGAAATAACCAATCACGTGGTTTTAGCTTATTACCAGGTGCCTCTGCTGGCCTATGGGATTTCAAGAATTTTCCCGTCTTCTAGTCTTCTCTATACAAAGAATATCATACCTCCTGCAGCATTTTTCTGTTTGCTGTTGCCGTTTTTGCTGGAAGGATGATTCCCTGCTGGTGTGCGCCTGAAGAATGTTCATCTTCGACGTGGAAGGAAAAGAAAAAAAAAAGAGTTGATCTGTGTGGCCAATAAAGCCTAAATTGAATTCATATTGAGGCCATTTTTTAACCCAGAATCTACACGGTTCTCAAATAGTCAACTGCGACACGATGAATACAGATTGCGGGACGGAGAAAAATAGCAGCTAAGACTTCCCGATCCACCGTCTTTAAGGTGAGCGTCATGCCAACAGACGAGGATGTTGCGCTTGATAATGTTGCGCTATGAAGCAATAATTTAGTGCATCTAAGGTGCTCCAAGACTGTGCCCATTGAACGATTGGATCTTCCGAATGAACTGATAATTTTCGTGCATTGAACTTTCAAGTCAGAGACTGCTCATCGAACCTCCATTGACCTGAGAACATTCTATTCTATTCGGATGTAAATAGTATCTCCTCTTATAAAAAGGGTGCACCCTCGATAGTACCAATGCATTTCACCAATATACATATGTCTTAACAATAAATGGATGCGGTAAGTGAAAATTTGACTATCTTTCTTTGTATCTTGCATGCCTCCTCACGGCCATTAGGCCTACACCACCGATTCTCATGATTCAACATGGTCTGGCATTTCCAATATGCCAGTATGGTATTTTTCACAACGCATGTATCATATCGATAATACGGTATATCATGTATGATAATAATTCCAATAATTTAACATATCCCACCATTTAACAATTTACATCATGGATAAATAAGTGAATGAAAATACTCATGCATTTTCTTTTGATATTATTGATTTGATCATTTTTATGCACACTAGAACCTAGTTTATTGGGCCTCCATTTATATGGATCTCTGGTTTATCCAGATCATCGATCTAGGTTTATCCAGATCCCATTTGTAGAGTTAAAGAAAAACAAACCTATATTTACTTAAATAATAATTTAAATATACAATTGCAAGAACGGATCTATATCCAGCTTTCATTTCGATTCGACTCCTGCATAAAATGTACAATAAAGTTAGTGCTAATCTAACAAACAACATTGCATACTTGGAGCGTCAGTCCAACACCCCTGCAACTGAACAATAAATGATCAGGTATTTGTGAGAGACGGTACTTTGTAGTTTTGCAACAAAGCATTGTTTTTTGCTGTAATAAAAAATAAATCTGCTTACTTAAGAATGTGCTTTGAGAACTACCTGGATTTTTGTTTATCCGGTTTGCCTTCGGTCCCAGTTAGTCCGGATAAACAAGGTGGTACTGTATTTCATATTCATTAAATCTCTCATTTCATGCCGTCAAGATCAAAAGAAAACAAAGACGGGGGAATCTGTGCAGAGCAAGGGCATATCCAGCTGAAGGTGAAAGGGGGAGGGGGGACACACAGGTCTTTTGGGCAATTGGGGGGGGGGGGGAGATGATATAGTGTAGTAACGTGCTTTTGCAAAGATAGAATACTTTTATGAGGAAAGTTTGTAGAAAAAGAGCTTTTGGAGCAGTATTAACCTTTTGTTACCTTCATAGTGGTTTCAATGAGCTTTCACATATAGCAACCACATATCAATCATTCCCCCCCCCCCCCCCCCCGTGTTTCTTCTTTGGTTTTAATTTATTTACTTCAGAAGGCAGCTGCAGTCCCTTGCCCCTCACTGGATATGCCGATAGTGCAGCATGTAACTTTTCTTTCTTTCTTCTTGTTCTATTATTATTATTATTATTTCATTACACAGAAATCTTTTTAAAGAAAAGTATGCTTCTGGAAAATGATCTAGAAGCACAAGAAATACATGGTAGAAGTTTAAAACATAATTTTGAATCATTACCTGAAGACTAGCCAATTTGTTGTTCTGTAGCTTTTCAGTAGTTGCCAAGTCAAAAGGCGAAAGACCAAGACTTTCACAAATAGCGTTACAAATATGTGAATGGAAGAACAAAGCCATCCCACGTGTTCCCAAGTTACCATCACCAAATCCAATACCAGAAGCTGTATGAATCTGTGGATCTGTGTACAAATCACCTACTCCTTGTATATCAACAACTATCAATTCATGTCCAGATCTTTCAAATGTAAAATGACTGAAAGCCTGTAAATTCAACAAAAATTTTAAAGAACTAAATATTTAAAATAATATTTACATCAACAAAAACCAGAGGGGGCGATTGGGACTGAAAAGTGGGGGGAGGGGAGGCAAAAAAAAATTACAACAAAAAGCCATAGGACTTTTAGCAGCACCCAAAAAATAAAAAAAAAAAGAGAGAGAGAGAAACAAGTACAAAAAATTTTGCTGGGGCTGGTTTTGAGAGCAGATAAGTGGTAATTGATACAAATCTAACAACTTAACTCACGTTTTTATTAAGCTTTTAATGAATTTTGTACACAATAATTTTCCCCGAAGAAACGCTTAGACATAAATTAGACTTATATTATTTACCACGAAGTATTTTGAGATATCTAACACTTGGTAATAATTTCATTGAACAACTATGGCTTGCTTATAAGTAAAACAATTGATTTACTAATATCTAAACAATGAATACATGAACTAAACGTTACTATCTCAGCTAAATGTTTTGTAAACAGATATACAAAGTAAAACAAATAATTATGTTCTGAAAATTTTGACATTTCTGCTTTTTTTTTTAATTTTTAGTTTTGGTTTCTAAATTGAAAGTTAAAATAAATAAATGAACCATAAAGGGGAGGGGGCTCCCCCACCCCCTAAATCACCACCACGGACAAAAACTGAGCTATTGGGTTATGCAAAAAAAACTTAGATTGATAAAAAATATGAACCTGAATAAATAAAATGCTCATTGAAAAAAATAATTATTAATATTGTTATTATAGAATGCATTTAATATTAGTCCTAAAATATTTTAAATTTATTAGTTGCCTCTTTCTTTACATGTTTTTAGGTTTTTTTCAGGGCATTTGTCCAACTATCTCCTTGGGGTTTGCAGTTCTTCTTTAAAAAAAAGGGTAGCAGTCTCTTTTTTTAGTTCTGTTTTGGTTCATATTTTCTGCTTTAATACCATATATTATTTGCTTCATATTTATAAGAACCAGGGATGATTTTGGATGGAAACTTACTAGAACTTTGTTTCCAACTGCCCTGAAGTTACAAGAAAATATACAAATATTCAAATTTGATATACTCTGGTGTGCAAAAATTAAGAATGAGACGATTTTTTCAATATAACTTTGTACAAAAGCTTTCCAAATCAACACATTTAATACTGTAAGGTCCCCAATACGTAAGGACATGTGTAATGTAAGCAACACTTACTAAAAGAGAAATCAGAGGGATAAAAAGAAGCTTTATTGAAAAAGTAGCATGGAGCGCAATGCGACTGAAAGCCGAAACATCCCTGTGATGGGTGTCCAGCAAGAAACATCGGGTCTTTAGTAGGGGATATGATCTCCCCCGACTGCTAGGAAGGTTTCACAGCGTCTGCCCATGCTGAGAATGAGGGTGTCAATGAGTTGTTGAGACATTGCTGCCCATTCGTCTTGCAGCACCAATCGAAGCTCCCAAATCGTTACTGGTGGTAAGGTATGAGCTGCGAAGCGTCTGCCTAGAAAATCTCATACATGCTTGATGGGATTGAGATCCGGAGATCGTGCCGGCCAATCCATACGTTCAATATCCTCACTTTCTAAGAGCTGTTCGGCAGCTACTGTGCGATGACATGGTGCATTGTCGTCCATGAAAAGGAACTGCGGACCCATAGTGCCTCTAAAAAGACGCACATATGGAAGAAGAATCTCGTTACAATAACGGGTCCCGTTGACTGAGCCTGCGTCGAAGATGTGAAGGTCTGTACGACTACCAAGCATGATGCCTCCCCAAACGAGAACACCGAGACCTCCATACCTGTCCCTTTCAATGATGTTCAAGGGATGATTGCGGCTTCCCCGCTCTCTCCTGAGAATCGCTACTCAGACTGAATCTGCTCTCATCTGTAAAGAGTACTCGTCCCCATTCATTGTCTCTCCAATTCCAGTGTTCCCGGCACCACAAAGAACACCTTCTCCGATGGGCAGGCGTTAGAGGTACACACCGTATAGGGCGTCGTGCAAACAGACCACCACCGTGCAGTCTTCTGGCCACGGTAAAATGCGATATCAGTAGTCCAGTCGCCTGTGTCGTGTGTCTAGCGAATTCAACCGCTGTCAGCCGCCTGTTTCTTCCGGCCTGTAAGACAATATACCGGTCATCTGCGGGTGTGGTTCCTCGTGGACGACCACTACTAAACCCCCGGATAGCTGTTCCTGTAGTTTGATATTGTCTCCAAAGTCGTGAAACGATGTTGTGAGCAATTCCGAACTCTGCAGCCACACTTGTCACACTGCGGCCTTCCTCCAACTTCCCAATGATTCAACCTCGGGTAAAAGCATCCAGATGTCGTCTAACAGATTGATTATTCGCCATTTCTCGCTGAGGCAGCAACTCAGTGTGATTTTAACTGCTGTACGGCGTGCAATCTCTTTGCCAGAAATACTGATCTTACACCGACAACATGCTTTATACTACTTAGACACTCCCCCATTACGTCTGCCTGCATATCTGCGCATGTGCTACCGTACATCACCTTACTGAATCTCCTGATTGGTCTTTCTGTCCGCTCTGCCTCTTCGATCAGCTGATATGTTAATTTTTCGACTTCGTCCTTAATTTTTGCACACCAGTGTATATATATATATATATATATTTATATACTAGCATTCCCGTACCCGGCACTGCTCAGGCAATGGAATTAGCACGGGATAAGTGTTTGTTGCACCTAGTTACGAAAATCCTCTATAATAAATACTTATTACCTACATTTGTTCTAATTTTGGGAGAGTCCCGGGAGCCCCTGGACTCCTTACATATATATATACATATCTCCTTGTCCTTAACCAATCCTTAACTGTCATTAAAAATCCTTTTAAAGTATTGATTTTCTTTACCCGAGCAATGCCGGCACGAGAATGCTATTCTATATATATGTTACCTCAGGACATTGATTTTTATCATTTATATAGCTGCCAACATATCAACTTTGCTTCCTCGTTGATCAACTACTGGCTCCTGATGTAGGCACGGTGCTACCACCAGTGGTGGTATATTTTAGGGGGGGGGGCACATTTCATGATCAAAATCATACAATAGTTTTTCCTTTTCAAATATTCTAACTCACCCTTTTCTTAGAAACAGGGGGTGGGGGTGAGGGAGCCTGCAAACTTTGCCGCGGGCATTTACAAGCACAAGAGTGTAAACATATGGCTCTCCGTCATGGGCGCAAAGAAGAGGGAAACAGTGTTGATCCCAAATCAAAAAGGGAAAAAAATACTGCTAACTTTGTTCTGTAATCTTTATTGTGCCACTATAAAATATGAGTATTTGGAGATTTTGGTATAACATTTGACTGATATATTACACCGTTATTCTGTAAATATTTAGATTAACTTAGATTATAGCTGAATCATCTGGCTAAGAACATTGTCAATGAGAATTTGCTGTTTACTAGCAAAAATGCTAAGGATCATATAATGAGATCTTATTTTAACACAAACTTTCAACTGCATTTTATTGAAAATTTTGCTGTTGGCTAACACTCATGTGGCAGTGGTGCAACCAAAATGAGGGGGGACACGGGGCCCGCCCTCCAGAAGGCTGAGTACATTATTTTTTCAAAAACATTCTATATTGTTAAAGAGGAGAAACGGATGTTCCTTGGGAAAACAAAGTAATTTTAATAGGAAAAATATAGAATGCTGGGGGGACATCTGAATTTTTTTCAAAAAGAGCCTTAAAAAATGTCTACATTTGCAAATTATTCATGAGTTAATCACATCTCACACCTCCTATTAATCTCATTTCTCCCACCTCCTTTTTTTTTCTTTTTTATAAATGACCAAAAAAAAAAGGAAAGTCTTCAAAATGCTACACTTTGGAAGCCCCCTTCCTCAGCCAAAACCATTCAAGAGTATCTCCAATTTCGATTCCAAGGCTTAAATTTAGCCAAATTCCAGGGTAGAACTAACACCTCGCCTTCTAACAACATCAAAAATCGTTTAAGACTGCATCTTTGGAACTACTATTTTGAATAATTGCCGAGCCCCAAACGTTACCAAATGTGGTCTACAGTCGTGTTTTTAAAACTTCAATATCCGAAAATTTCCGGGCAAAGCTCTCGAACTCCATTTCTCTAATACCATCTAATTAGTCAAAAATTGGATTTTTAAAATGACAATTGATTGAGTTGAAGTTCCCTTAAAATAACATGAGCTGATGGTCCCGTAATTTGAAAATGTAAAAACTACAATTCCGAAAAAAAAAAATTAAGATGGAGAACTTAGAACCCCTCTCCCTATTATCACTCAATATTGCTTAAAAACTTTGTCTTTTAGGACTTCCATTTTGAAAGGTTTTTGGGGAGAGACCCAGAACACCCCCTTCCCTAACATCATCAAAGTTTGTCGGTAACTGCATTTTGGAATTTGAATTTCGAAAAAATTGGGGGAGGGGTGATCGATTTCACTCTAGTTTACAAAATAATCGATAAGAATTAGCCCCTAAATCCCATTCCTTGCCCTAACGTCAATAAATATCGCGCATAATTGCGTTTTTAAGACTTAAGTTTCTAAAAATTTCCTCTTAATTCCTCACAAAACTTTCCTCCCCACACTCTAAACACAAACCGTTATTTTCAGTCTCTTTCAGCCCATTCGCTTCCGAGTCGCAAGGGCTGCCATCTGGCGATATGTTAACAAGTTCAATTATGAGAAATATATCATGAAAATGGAAACAATTACATTTTAGATTGTTAGTAAGCTAAAGTTAAAATAATGACACTGTGATGGAAAACATCAAACTTTGTAAAATTTTCTCATTACACTATCTAAAATTAATAATATTAACACACACACGGCAGAAATATAAATGAATAAATAAGTTTTACTCAAAAGTATAGCCTATAGAAATGTAAATATCATCACACTTAATAATATAAAACTGTAGAGTTTGTTAGTTTGAACGAGCTAATCTTAGGAACTACTGGTTCGAATTGAAAAATTCTTTTTGTGTTGAAGTCCAATTTATTGAGGAAGGCTACAGGTTATATAACATCATGCTAGGAATAATAGGAGTGGAGCAGCAATAAATTGAAATTAAATCGATAATATTTTATGATGCATTATTTATTGCATCACTAAGCCCTAGAAAACATTCACTTGTAGCTCAATCATTTAGACACTTGGCCAGTGATGTTACTACCTTGCTTTCGAATCCGGCTGCAGACAAGAAGAAATTTAGCATTCTGTTTCATTAAAAGTTACCAATAATATTATATAAATTTTTAAATCAAGAGTTTTCAATTATTTTTAATTGATTTTTTTTTTCGGTTTTTTTATTTATTGGAAAACATCGATGGACAAGGGTGTGTAATTTTATATCATAGTGTGACATACTTAAAATAGTTCTTTAATAGACTGTTGTCTTATTAAGGAGGGTGAAACCGCGATGCACAGCTAAAAATAAATAAAGGAATGTGCTCATAAATTGTTTCTCAATATTATTGGCAAAAATGGAAATGAATTATATATATATATATATATATATATATATATATATATATATATATATATATATATATATATAAGACAAATATTTGCTTAAACTTTTCGGGGTTACAAAGAACCCCTTTTTATTTTCAAAAAAGATGTCAGCTTGCGGATTTTAAAACTCCACCGCAGTCGATTGTCTCTTGCCACATCTTTTCTGTGCATTAAAAAGAAAGAGTTCTCCACGACTTCAAAACACAGGTCTGGGAAGTTTTGCAAATTTATCATTTTATACTTATTTATTTATTAATTTTCATTTTTACTTTCAGGAAAAATTTCAAACTTTACATTTTTTTTATGATATTTACATTATAAAAAGCTATGCTTTTTAGTAAAACTTATTTGTTTTTAGATTTCTGCTGCATTTTCCTCATAGTGTTATTAACATTACTTTTTAGTTAATGTTGTGGGAAAATTTTAAATTATCATGAAATAAATTTTTTTTGTGTTATGAATTTTTGTTGATCAATTTATAATGTTTGATATTTTTCATAGCTATGAACAATCTAAAATGTAATTGTTTTATTCTAATGATTTATTTCTAAAATTGTTCATTGTGCAAGAAAGTGAAAAGTGAAAAATAAAAGTTCATTTTCCGTTTTCATTACTTTTAAATTTTGGTAATCTCCCCCCCCCCCCCATCCCCACGCTGAAAAGCAAAGACATTTGGATTACAAGCTTTATTTCATCAATAATACCTCTTTCGGGCTCTAAAAATGATTTTTATTTCCTAGCTGCGTCATTCAACTTTGCACAGTCTATTTCGAAAATAAAAGTTTATTTTAATAATGGATGAAAAAGTTATAAAAAAAAAAGGCGAAGCAATCGTATTAAAAAATTTTTTTCAAAAAGTATAACGATCTGATCATGGAGCATAAATCATCACCATCTCTATTTTTTCTACTCATAAATATTATTACTGTATCTATTGTACAGTACTATTACAATGCAGCATTTTATTATTACTACATACTGCGCTTGCCATTATGTCTTACTTTATGTCTTTCTTTCCCATTGATTATTCATTTTGTGCATCAAGTATTTTATGTTGAATAAAACAGCTTTTTTTTATTGTTTAGAAACAGCAAAAGTTCAGTTCTTTATGTAAGAAAATGTAATGTAGTTGAGGAATGCTTTAAAGCAGTTTAAGGGATGTTTAAGAGTGTCTTAAAAAAATTGGTATGTTTCTAAAACAAATTGCATACGTTCATATGTACATTTTTCTACAACGCAAAATTTCGACTTACATGAGGAGTCTTGGAACACATCCCTCGCGTTGAGATTTGAGTGTATATGCAAACAAGGTCTGCTAGAAAAGTATCTAACCTTATGTTTTTAAGGTGAAAACCTGATGGACATGAAACAAGCGTGCTTGCATAAGCCAACTTTCAACTTTTCTATGCATGCATGCATTGCATCCCCCCCCCCCATCTGCCAATAGCGTCAGTAATTGGCAAACAGAGTTTAAATGACATAAAGTGTAGTGCGCTTGTCAGATTTTTAATTTGAAGTAAAATGGTGAAAGGAATGGCGCAGCACTACTTTTTCAATAGCCTCTTGAATTTGAGAAACAGCTAGAAGTCACAAGAAGCTGCATCAGGAGTGTAAGGAGCAAGTTGAACAGGAGTCTGGTTTTTCACTTAAAATGTCGACTGGAACAAAACTGGATTATTCCATATTTTCTGATTGGATAACTTTGCTCGGACTTTAAGGAACAGCATATATACTAATATTGCATGGCATGCGCAGGCTGGTACAGTGGAATGTTATAATTGATAACCACTTGCCTTCTAATAACAAAAACATCTCCCCCCTCAGCAATTACAGTCCAACCTCATTATCGCGACACCTGGATTTCATGACACTCCGGATGTCACGTCACTTTTTCAAAGTCCCGAACCTATGCCGTATTATTTTAATATTAAGTGGCTCTGGATTTTACGACAGTTTTTTTGGTGCAACTCCGGTTACGACGACACTTCGAGCTGCGCAGACTAGATCAAATATTTCTTTGCAACTGAAAAATTTTCAGTAAAATAATGAAAACACCTGGAAATGTTTTTTGTAGGAACTTCGGACTCTGACAAGAGATTTGACCAGGCATGACACCTCAAGAATGGCGGGGGGCGGGTAGATAAGTTCTGAAAGGTACGGGTTTCAGATTTTGACAAGATGAGGGACAATAGAAAGGAATTCAAAGCAGGCGCATTGTAATATTGGACGAGGGAAACAGCAGAAGAGAAAGACCATAGCTACCTGAAGCTGTAGCTGGTAACTACAAGCTTCTCCCATGAGAGAAAAACAAGAGTTCCTCATTAGATTGAAAAAGGACACACAACTCTACAGAGGATAAAAGAATTTGAAAGGGTTTTTTCATCTTCGAAAGGTGGGGCTTAGCCGTCAAAACCTAATCAAATTGCGAACAAAACTGATATTCAAAAGTTTAGCGACACTTATTGGAAAGTATTTCAGAATTGGGGGGGGGGGGGGAGAGAGTGAAGTTTTTTTAAAATAATTTTTGTTATATCTACCGAAAATTCAAATTTGCATTAGTTTAATCTAATAAAAAACATATATAAGGCTTTTAATTTCTTCATTACATCTAATTTTGTTGTTAACTCATGTTTAATTACGAATTTTTAAACTATTCCGGTTATGACGTCGCTCCGGCTATGACGACACTTTGTTGACAGTCCCAAAGGTGTCGTGATAACGAGGTTCGACTGTAGTTTTATGTTTAAGTTCCCACTTATTTACAAAAATTTAGCAGTTAGTATGTTGTGCCCCCCCCCCATAAAATTCTGAAAGGTACATAGATATAAGGAGGGAGAGAGATGAACTGTTTTATATATAAAATTATTTTAAGTAAAAACTGTACAAAAAACTTACTTGTGGGGTAAGTCTCATTTTCTCACAACTTATAAATCCAGAATTTGAGTTATATTTTATGTAATCACCCTCAATAAAATGTTCCAAATGATAAAGAGGTTTGCCAGGTCTTTTTAAAAATTCTATCACGCTCATTTGGCAGATATCAACCTGTAAAATAAAAAGACTTATAGACTCTGTAAATATTTAATTTTACAATGTCATCTCAGCCGCAAAAAAGATACATTGCAAGAATATCTATTTCAAATTCATGAAATAAAAAATATGGCATGCAAATTGAAAGTTTACAAAATCAGTACTAAATACACTTAACTTTTGCCAAATGTTCAAACTTACAGCATTTTTTTTTCCTTTTGAAAATTTCCTCAAATATCTAGCAACCTTAGTACTTAATCAGAGTTGTAACATTAATTTATAACACTTTGAAAGAAGCTTACTTTTTTTGGTGGGTTATGTCTATTGTATTCTTCTCCCCATAATTTAGCTTCACATTGTAGTTTTACATCTTCGAAATAAACACTTCGATCAACATCTTCCATATATTTCTTTGCAACATAATTAGATGCAGTTCTCCAATTCTGACGGTGGCAAAAGGTTGACAATTTTTTCCTATTTGAAAAAATGACAAAAAATGTAGGAAAACAAAAGGCATGCAGGACTATTTTGATCTCAATGCTGAGATTTAAAACAAAATTTAAATGAGCTTTGTTATAATTATTTTATCAAACTGTATTCAACCTTAATTCAGAAAATAAAATAAATTTTGACTACACAAAGTAAAACAAGGAAATCAATTTTCAAATCTTTGTGAAACATCAAAACACAAGGGTAATATAGAAAGACTGACATAACAGCCATCATACTTTGAAGAGTCAATACATAATAGTTCTCTGTCATACAACATGTGACGGGCAAAACCATGTGAAACAAACAAAAGGATCATGAGCTACCAGGAATTCATAGATCAACAGGACACAGGTAAATCGTATGTAATTTCATCAAATCTAAAATAGTGTCTAAAATATCGTTTTTAGAACTACTATTTAGGAAATTTTACAGAGTGTAACCCCTGGATCCCCTATTTATGCTCCAAATTTACCCATAACGCAATGTGTTTATAGAGCAATCACGATTGCTAATTGTTTTCACTTGACAGTCCGTGATGTTTGGTTCCTTTTTCAACACCACCGTCCTCTGCAGGTGCGACTCCTCCCGATAACCGCTTCTCCTGGTTGGTGGCGTCCATGTCCTACACACACGCACGCTCATACACATACACACTCACACACATACACACACCAACGTGCATACACACAGGTCTACGCACACACACAAGCCTACACATACACAACTATACACAGGTAACAGCCCAAGAGGAGGGGCAGGCTTGGAGGGACAGGAGCCGTTTCTAGAAACAAGTGAGTGAGGGTTGTAACCTATGAGTAGGGTCCTGTCGCAACTCGTGATTGCAAAAAATATAGTTCAAATTTAAAATTTCAGGATTTAAATTAATTTTGAAAATTCAAAAGGTTTTTTTAAATTTTTTTTAAAGAAGCAGATATAATAAGTTCAAAAGCAGGTACATGAATAGACACAATGTATTTTGCTATATACAGTTATTAATTTGTATGTTGTGTTAAAAAGGGATAGAATGAAGTTATGTGGTGCACACATTTATATCGCTCTTTTTTTTTTTGAGAAATTACGATTGCTAATTGTTTTCACTTTACTGCCCTTGATGTTTGGTTCCTTTTTCAACCCCACCATCCTCTACAGATGCGACTCCTCCCAGTAGTCGCTTTTCCTTTTTGGTGGCGTCCATGTCCTACACACACGCACGCTCATACACACTCACATACACATGCCAACATGCATACACAAAGGTCTATGCACACACACAAGCCTACACATACACATACACAACTGTACACATGTAACCGCCCAAGAGGAGGGACAGGAGCCATTTCTAGAAACAAGTGAGTAGGGTAGTAACTAATAAGTAGGGGTCCTGTCGCAACTCATAATAGCAAAAAACATAATTTGAATTTAAAATTTCAGAATTCAAATTAATTATAAACTTAAACAGTTTTTACTTTTATCTTAAGTTGACAGACTATTGTGATCTACTCCATCTGCCATGCTACTTGGAATTTTCATTAACCCCAATTCTTCAATAACTAAAATTTGTCACATGTTTTAAACAATGTTGCTCATAAGTCATTTAACCACAAAGCAAACTGATGCATAATCTGAAATTTTAGATGGAACTGAGGCAACTTATAAATATTGCAGGCTACTAATTCCAAAGTGATTCTCAGTACCAATTGTTTTTTTTTTTTTTTTTTTGTGGCTATCCCGAATTACTTATTTAATTCACTTGACTGTTGAACGGCGTCCATCCTTTGATTTTATTTTTCCATGCTTATAATGCCGGCGTCCACATGTCTCAAATTATTTATAAATACCTTTACACAATCTTTTTTATGCGAAAACAGTATCTAACACGCAGCACATAACATCCATTATACGGCCCCTGGCATTCATTTAAATTTTAATGTCTTGAATTCAAATTGTAGTTGCGATAAAAGCCATAAGTAGAGACGAGAAACCCAAGGAGTAGGGTCATATTGCAATCATGAAAAAAATAACTTATTTCAAGATCTAAAAATTTAAACTATTTTCAGTTTATTTTTTTCACATAGACAGAAGATCAGTAATATGCATGCAACACACAAGCATAATTCTACGAATTCCAGATTTCACATAGATAACTCAAGTCTCCTTATTTGTGTGCTCATATGCTAGTAAGGAGAGGACTCCCTCTTAAACCTGATGCTATATCTGCGCTCTGTCAGTCAACTGTCTTATGAACGAAGAATTTGTTCTATAACTGTTTAGCTATTTATGAAATCAACAGAACAAAATCCGTAAACCGTTTTACAAAATGAAGTACTTTTAATGAAAATATTATTAATATTTACATTAATTATTACTAAGTTACTTTGCACATATTGTGCATTTGCTAAAAAATGTAAAAAAGAGAATGTATTTATTTATTTGGGGGGGGGGGAGGGGGCTTATACATGGAGTTCAAAAGGGGCGCAATTTTTCACTTTTGTACGGAGCGGTTCAAACGCTAAATCAGGCCCTGCATAAGGAATGTTGCTTACACTTAATTGGCCATGGTATATCAACACATCCAACATCCACAAAATGGTTTGACAAAGATCGGCAGAACCTCCCAGACAAATGGAAATAAGTGCAGTGGCTGGAGATTACATTTAACTAATCTACTATCAATTTTTTGTGAGCACTTTACCTTTCGATTTCTTTATTTCTTTGCAGATTTTACACTTCAAAGTTGGAATTAGTGAAGTTAATCTGAAGCAATTTTTAAAAAGAATGTAGACTAAGACACAATTTTGTTACAGGTTTGACTGCTTAAGTATTTTAGTAGAGTATGAAACAAAAATGCAATATCTAAAACAAAAATAAAAAATAACAAAGTAACTAGTTCATAATTAAATAAATAGCTTTGAGCAAAAAAAGTTAATTAAACAATGTTATAAACATAAAAAATTGATGCAATTTTTAACAAATTTCAGTGTATATAATGCATTGTTAATATGCATAAAATCACTTTCATATCAAGGTTTTAACATAATTACAGTCAACGCTCGTTATAACGATCCCTGACGTCCAAACAAAATTGGTCGTTATAACGTATTGCATATTATTTAGTCATTTTTATTTAAATGCACAAATCTTTCTCATACTTATGCTTCTTTTTAAAAAGAGAATCAAGAAACTAACAAAATAACAATGTAATTTTTAAAAAAAAATTTTAGTTTCTTTCTCTTTTCAAAATTGTTATGCTGCAATTGCAGAAACTTTCCACTTGTTTGATTTTTTAAAAAACATAATTCGTAATGTCTACCATTTATGTGAGGTTTTCTTCACTTCTTTGATCCTATACCAACAAATAATTCTCTTCAATGGAAATATTTTACCTTTAAAAACATAAAATGTTTATAAGTATTAGTTTTTGAATAGTTAGTCCTGAGGATAATCAAAAAATTGAAGCTTAGTTTTGGATGTTATATAAGAATGAACAGTTCAGTTTGGCCGCTCTTATGGACAGTAAAATAACATTACATCTATGAAAAAGGAAATGGGACTTCATTCATTGTTCGCTATAACAGAAGGGTCGCAGTAACAGGAGGTCGTTCTATAGAGCGTTGACTGTATTCAGTTCCAAAAACTTTAGTGAAATGCACATTTCTAAGAGAAATAATTACATATTCAATAATTTTAAGAAAATTTATTGAACAAATTTAAAGCTTAAAGAGAGCTAAAATAAATAACACTATGATGTGGAAAAGTAATTAAAAGATTAAATCATACAGCATAAGAAAAATTAGCTAAGCTCCATTTTTGTTTTATACTTACAATCTATAACACGATCTCATTGCACCATGGCCGAAGGGCTAGAAAAGAAATGCACAATCCAAAACTTACTTGGTGTACATGTGACTGATGGCATAATATTCAAATATTTTAACTTATAACAACACAAAAAACCTTGCCTTAATAGTTTTTAAATGTATGATTCACATTAAATAGGAACATTTTTTTAACTACTTAATATTATTTTTTAAAACTAATATTAAAAATAAGCCACGAAATTAATTAGGTTATGGAAAAAAATCAATAGTTAATATTTTTCCCCTAAGTTTCGAATAACAAATAAGTAATCAAATATTTGTGTCTTAAGACTGCAAAACATTCTTATGGTATTATTTCATAAATAATTTTCCATAGAGAAGTTGCATACTCTCTGAAGTGTTTTCCATTTACATTTTTTTGATAGATATTGTCATACAAACTACAAATACAAGTCAAAAATTTCATTAAAAAAGCAGAATAGCTCTAAAATTGGATTTAAAATGCAAGAAAAATGTAAACAATACAACATGATCAAAAAATGCTTGCTCATTGGTATGACGTCAATTGACATGCTTCGCAGTTGGCTAGGGTCAAAACTTGCGCGTTTCTTCACCCACATGTGAAATCTTGCAGCTGTTTCACTCATATTTGCTTTTCAGGTGCTTGAATAATAAATCTGCACCATGAAACCTGGATTTTCTAAAGGACAATCCAACAATTTGCCGAATTCCCTTACCCATTTTTCATTTTTGGGGAAAAATTCCTATTTTACTAGTGCCGAAATAAAAGGAGTCAAGACAAAACGGTTAGTAAAGATTTTTATGATCTAAAACCGGATTTCCCAAACTTTATAGCCAGCGGACCCCTTTCAAGGACCAATGTTCAGCACGCACCCCTGTCATTAGATGGTACAGATACTTATTACAGGTCACTAATTACAGAGGAACATCACTGTTGAAAAAAGCGTAGGTAATTTACAATGTTTTTACCTTATTTAAAAATTCTGGAATAAAAATGAAAATGAACAGCCAGAAATCAAGGTAACATAACGATTAAAATTTTAAATTGACTGACGATTAAACTCTGAACTAACTGATAATGATTAAAATTTTAAATTAAATGCAAGAGTGAGATTTATTGTTTTAACTGGCATAACTTTAATATATTAGTGTTAATTTTTGATAGCTAGAGTCATATCAGGATCAACATTTAGACAGCTTCGGTATTTTGTTTTGTTTTTTGACAGGTTCAAAATCTGACTTTGCATCGGTAAGATGTGGCAAAAGGCAGAACATGCTTTGCATTTTCAACGAACAATTGGTATTTTTGGTATTCCAGATGAAGTTAAAACTGGGGGTTAGCAAAAATTGGCAAAAATTGTGAAATCTGTGGACAAAGGTAAAAATTTTATGCAGTAAACAATTTTCTAAAAGTTTGTACGAAAATTCATTGACAAGATTCCTGAAATATTATGGTTTTGAAAAAAGGAGTCACCAAACTACTACATCAGCACAAAACTATTAGTTTACAAGACTCCGTATAATAACAAAATAACTCAGCAAACAATTTTAAGCATTATATAAAGTACTACGCAAATGCTTTAAACTTTCATAATACAAATAAAATAAACTTATAGCAAGCAATAGGATACGTAATTCAATAGTACATGTGAGAGCTACAAGTGTCTTGTGAGAGCAGAAATCATTAAACAATAATAACATAATAATAAAAAGCAACAGTTGCCTTAAATTGATTTAAAAATTGAAATTCCTGAAATGGGGTTATTATATGCAAAATGAACATTTTGTAGCACATAACATGTTAAAAGTTGCATTTTTTGAAACTAGAAATCTTATTCTTGTATGATTTATTTTGCAAGTTATGGGACATGGAGCTGGATTAACTATGCGAATATCTTTAATATTGGAAATGAGACAGATACATTGCAAATATGTAAACACTTATTCAAGATTTCAGCAATAATGTTTAGTTAATTAATTTCAACAAAATATTTTACAAAAAACATGATATGACAAACAGTAGGGTAGAATCTAAGCAAAAAAAAACTTGAAAATTTCTACGTAGGTGTATACTCTTAAAATATACCAATCTAATTAGGACTCGACCGATGGTTCAAAAATTTAGTCATCAGTATTGGCGACTTCATAGCCAACGGACCCCTTTCAAGGACCAATGTTCAGCACGAACCCCTGTCATTAGATGGTACAGATACTTATTACAGACCACTAATTACAGAGGAACATCACTGTTGAAAAAAGCGACTAATGCTAACTTGGATAAAATATCGGCCTTGAAAAAGTCTAAACGCCGATGCATTTCGGAAAAAAAATAATCTAACTTCTAAATATGAGTTTTGGATCACTACCGAAATTTTCACGACATTGCTGACACGTATCAAACACTAACTCTGATGAAAGTTTTAAGAATTGTCTGCTCTTAAATTGAAATTTTGTACTAGCATTATATATATATATATATATATATATATATATATATATATATATATATATATATATATATATATGCCCTTGTCCTTAACCGATCCTTAACTGTAATTAACGATCCATTTAAAGTACTGATTTTCTTTGCAAACGCAGGCCATCCATTTTATTGTTATACCTATGTTTTAAAGCAAGAACTTCTTTGTATACAACATTTTTGTTTTCTGTTTTCTGGTGCTAAAATTATTAAGCTTCTTGATGAACTGACTCTGAAGCAAGCTACATAAACTGGCTGTGTGAAAAAGTCTTCTCTTAAATCGATCCCAGCTACTTTTAATGTCTGTTTTGTGACTTATTAAAGTTTATTGCAAAGCAAACTTTTACAGGAAACTGCACTCTTCTAGATTCAAAAGGATAGTTAGTCCGTTTGTGATGATGATCTTAAAAACTTCGTTTTCAGTGTTGAAAAAATTAAAGTAAAAGACAGCAACATTATAATTTGACATGAGAAAAGCCTCAAAGAATCACGTGAGAAACAAAAACAATATCAAAATTCGCTATTGACCAAAAGTTAAGATGAAGCACTGAATAATGATTTGAATGGATGAAAGCCTTCGAAAATAAAGGATTTAAATTTCAATTGCAGGTTTTAATTTCACAGAAATTAAGGGGTTTTAATTAATTTCTCTTGAACTAGTTGATATTTCGAAAAATCCTTTCTTAGTGGATACTTTCGTAATCATGTGGACATGCCAGCCAAATTTCAGTCTGAAGCTTCAGTGGTATTGGCTATGCATTGATATATATATATATATATATATATATATATTATCTCAGGACATTGATTTTTATACATTAAGATATGTTTATGTAATTTTGCATGATGTGTGACAGGAGGAGGGGATCAAGTGCGACACTTTGTGACAAAGAGAGGAGGAGGTCAAAATTTTTGAGAGAAAAGAGTTATTTATGAAAAACTCCTTACTATTTTTATCAATGTATTAGGAATTATCTATAGACCATTTCTAAAAACCAAAAAAATCACATTTTATTTCCATAAAATCCCATCATTGTCATCAAAAGCATGAGTCATTTTTACGCTTACAAACATTATTCTGTATACCTTATTGAACTTTTCAAATGTTAATCAACTTTTGGATTGCTCTTTATTTCTTTATTTACACATAATCTAATCTAAAACTTGGATCTCCAATAATCTCCAATATTAATTTTGATACAAAAAAAGCACAAAAAAATTGCTGTAAAAGCGATAAACAAAAATAGTTACATTAAACTGACCAAAGGCAAATACCTGGTTATTAGATAAATGTATGGGCCTAGTCATTTGAGTATCCGCTATGAAACTTGTTAAAAAGTTTTTACCGTACATATCATCGCCTCAGAGCAACAGTAAGAGATCTAATACCCATAGGCGTCGGAACCGGGGGAACTGGGGGAGCTTGAGCTCCCCTTGGAATATTTCAAACCGGCTCAGCTCCCCCGGAAAATTCTAGCACTGCAGCTTATTGACGTACATTGATTTCCTCAAACTTGATTTCAAAAATGTGATCTGCCTTTTCTAGGAATTTCGGAATTTCCACCCAATAAGCAACAAAAGCAGGGGGCAGACGGAGTGGTCAGTGCACTTGAATTCACCTTCACCTTTTTTTACTGTTAAAACATCTCTTGATTCCAGAAATGCGGAAAAGTGGGCTCTACCCTGTGGCCTGCGAAAATCAGTACCAGTACCAATATGCATTTGCTCTCTACCTTGAGCTCGTGTTTCGGCTTTCGAGAGCGGCATTGCAGTTCAGTTCCTATTCTTATTAGTTTTGCATGCGGTTTTTTTGTATAGTGCGGTGGCGAATCCAGAATTTTGTTCTGGGGGCGGCTGAGGTAGTTAAAATTCTTGCTGCTCTTGTCTCCTTGTCATTACCAAAGTTTACTGATGTAAACGAAAGTGTTCTGTATCATTATCTGCTATCTAGGGGTGTTAATGACTAATGAATCTTTCTAAGTTACATTTCAAATTATCTAAAATTTGGTATTCAGTGTTAAAATTCTAAATTTTAAATGCATATTCAAAGTTTTTTCCTTCGTTTAGACATATTTGTTATGCAATTTGAAGGCAAAATTTTCAATCCTTGTTAAGGATGCAAAACAATTATGCTGACAAGGTGATGTAAATGAAATAGAAGAAAGAAAAGCTGAAAGATGTTAAACAAATAGTGAAAAACAGCGAGAAAGAAGACAAAATTTTAAGAATTGATATTAAACTCGAAAATTAAAGAGAGAGAAAGAAAGAAAAACAAGTAGCTATTATATTTACACTTTTTTCTCCTTTCCTTCTTTCAGTGAGTAAATGTATAAATATTTGGAACAGGTAGGGAAAAAGTTCAGAAATTTGAAGGGAAATTTCGGAAAACTAACACTCCTGTTACTATCGCAAATTTGTGTATCAACCTTAAGAAGAGCGAAAACAAATTAATTAATAAAGATAGAATGGATGCAGGAAATTATGTATATATTTTTTAACATTTAGATGCATAGACAGAGGGTGAAAGAATTTATTTCTGGTATGGGGGTGGCTGCAGCCTCATAGCCCCCCCCCCCCCCCCCGGATTCGCCATTAGTCCAATGATCACAAAAAGAGATAATAATGAGCCAGTTTAGCATTTAAATATGAATAACATGGAAGGTGCTCCAGACATGACTGAAAAAAGGTTACTAAGGTTGTTTGTACTTGTTCAAATAATGTTGAACATGTTCAAATAATTTCAACTTTCCAAAAACTTACAGTGTCTCCCAAAAGTATTCGTACACTTACGATTTTCAATGAAATACGCCATTATCGATTCGTTAAAATTAAAGTTTTGGAACGGGTATTTAATTATAAGATCTATGATTTATTTTTTAACAAAACTACATGAAAATTGTTGATAACATAATAACATGATTTTTAAGAAATCAATAATCAAAAAGTGCCAGAAACTTGATCTCACAAAAGTCTTCGTACACTTTGAAAAAATGTCAAAAAACTAGTAAATAATTTAACTTTTTAATAAGTTATTATTTAGTAGAATACCATGCAGTATCAGCAACAGCTTTTAAATGTCTGGGAATAGATTTCACTGTTTTTTTTTTCCTTTCTTTCTTTTTTTTTTTTTTTTTTGGAACAATTTCTGAGTAAGTGTTCAGCCGCACTTCGAGTCTTACTGTTTCTAATTCGTTTTCCGTTTCAATAGTGTATTTTCGTAATATATCCACCAGATATCTAAAAATATGTTCTATTAAGTTGAAATCTGGCGATTGAGAAGATATTTCTAAGCTTAATGACAATATTTGAGGAATCAAACGCAAACGTGTGCTTCTTATCTTTATCTGGATTAAAAAAACGATATTGTTTCCGATTGCCAAATTTTGAGCTAATAATTTAAAATTGTTTTTAAAAATATTTCACTGAACAGCATGATTCATCGAAAAATTTCAAACTTCCAAGTCCTGCACCCTCGCACAAGAACACCTTCATCGTCCTGATTAACTGATCCCAACTAAGTTCTTTAGATTTAATTTCTCATTTTTTTTTCTATTTACAATTATGCAGCAATTTAACCCAAAATGTTGAATTTATTTTTATTTTTAAGTAAGACGTTTTTACAAAATGTTTTGAGCTTATTTATCATTGGTTTTACGGCGGAAAACGTAAGCTTTCTGTTTTTCGCACGAACAAGAAAATTTCTGCAGGAAGAGGTCCCATTTAATCCAGGTAATCAGAGAACTTGGCGAATAATTTTAGGGTAAAATTAAACGAAAGTGTTTCATTCAATTCTGCAGAAAATTTTTCATCACTCAAAGGTGTATTTTTTTAATTGTAAATCTCTGATCACGCTTTGTTAACTTTGCATTTGACATTTTCTTATTTTGTTTTCGATCCGATTCTTGTCTTTAAAGCATTTTATCAAGCACTTCACTATAGAATGGTATAAATTAACTAATTTAGAGACATTTCAAACCAATTTACGGCTACTAAGAGAGAAAAAACATCAAATTTCGAATTGTGTTTTTGGTTTATGCGCATAGCTGCCATTT
Organism: Uloborus diversus; assembly: GCF_026930045.1. Classification (NCBI taxonomy): domain Eukaryota; kingdom Metazoa; phylum Arthropoda; class Arachnida; order Araneae; family Uloboridae; genus Uloborus; species Uloborus diversus. Next base: position 118,356,790 of record NC_072731.1, on the reverse strand, counting down.
TAAAATAATAAGCAGAATATTAGGGCATAAATAAACAAAAAATTAAAGCCAACAGTGTGTCATCACAATGCAAAAATAATAAAAACACAACTTATGATAATTTTAATCATGAATTTATTCGAAAATATTTCAGTGTGCGATGACTTTTGTGGCGTATTTTTTTCTGTGACCCTTCGTCTTTTGAGAAATTTCAAAAATAAAATCTGGCAATATTTTGAAAAAAAAAAAAAAAAAACTTCTGGGTTTTATTCAGAATGGCATAGGAATGGTGTGAAAAAAAAAAGGACTTCATATTCGAATTCAGTTTTGCGTTATTTTGATTTTACTACAAAATTTCAAGGTGTACTAAAACTTTTGGGAGCCACTGTATCTCATTTAAAGTTATCTGACCCCTCAGATTATACTTTACGAAGTTACAGTTATTCTTGTTTTTTGAGCAATCACGATTGCTTATCACTTTCATTTGACTGTTTTGATGTGCTATCATTTTATTTTCCCATCAGCACCCTCTGCAGCACCACCGTCGACCGGCCTCACGATGTTGCTCCTCTAGCGAAAACCATCTCCAGGTAGCGTCAATATCCTACTTATACATACACGCAAGTACAAACAAACTCATACACACCCATACATACACCTACACAAACACATACACACACACGCATACATACGGACATATACACACACAACTACCCACACACTCATGCCTGCACACAAGACACAAACACATATTCCTACACACACATACACATCCCCCCTACCACAAACACTCATACACACAACTACCCACACACTCATACCTGCACACAGACACAAACATATACGCCTACATACACACACTCGTGATTGCGTAAAACATAATTTGAATTCCAGATCTCAAAACTCAAATTATTATAATTTATTTATTTATTATTATTATTTTTTTTTTTTTTTTTGCTTTCTCAAAATTACGATTTTTTCATCATTTACAGATATATTTTTATGCCAAAATTGTTACCTTTCATCTATTATTGCAGAAAAGAAGCCAACAGTATTTTATAGTTTCTATCAAAGACTCAAAGACTTTAAACTAAAAATTTATCTGAACAATATAATATATAGTGAATAATATAATATATAGTGAACAATTCATTTTAACACATATCCAACGTTCTGTTTTTTCCGCCCTCCTGTTTCATCTATTCCCCTTTTTCTAGTTCTCAGAAAATAAGAAAGTCTTCTAAATATTACGTTGTCGAAGCCTCCTCTTTCCTCCAAAATTATTACAGAGCGCCTCAAATTTTGTTTTCAAGGCTCAATTCCCTGAAAATTTCCGGAAGAGAGTCCTTTGAATGCTTTGCCCTCCAACAACATGGGAGATTATGTAATATACCGTTTTTGGGACTTCAATTTCAGAAAAATTGCTGGACCCCTAACGCCAACAAATATGATCCACAGTCGCGTTTTTCAGCAACTACAATTTTGAAAAAATTAAGAAGAAACCTCTGAACCTTTTCTGATTACATCATTGAAAAACGCTCTCTATTAGGACTTCAATTTTGAAAAAATTCCAGAGTAGAGCCCTAGTACAGCCTTTTCCCCTGCCATCATTGACTGTTGTCTACAATTACGTTTTTAGGACTTCCAATTCGAAATATTGGGACGGAGATGTAAATCGTTCGAAAAATCGATCGAGGACAATCCTTCGGGTCATATTTTCACTAAAGGCAACAAATATGGTATATAATCGCGTTTTAAGACATTAATTTCGAAAATTTTTCAGGGAGGGTATTCGAACCTTTTCTTCCCTTAACATTATCAAAAATCACCTATAAGTTCGATTTTAGAACAAGAATTTTGAAAATTTTCCGGGAGAGACCCCGAAACACCTCTATTTCTATGTGCTCATCTTCGAGTACTAACCGACTCCTTTTCATAACCAGGAGTTTAATCACCTCATTCTCTCCATAAACAATTGTATATATGCAATATTCAATAAGAAATGGAAGCTTCGAAACCACTTTTTTATGGGGAAAAACGTTTAAAAACCTCCCCCCTCCCCCAAAGATTATTTTCTGGTTGCGCCTCTGCTTCTGCCCCTTAGATTCCAGACACTTCTATACTGTGTTCCAGCTCCCCCTACTTCTACAAAGTTCCTACGCCTCTGCTAATACCAGAAATAACACTGAAATATCTTACTGTTGCTCTGAGGCAACGATATATCATTTTTTTTTCTTACTCTAATAGGAGCTACGTTTTTTAGGCTATTTAGCCTTTTAGCAGACCTAGTGCGATCTCCCTATCTGGCATCCAGTCTTTCATGTGCCACCATTAAGGCGCAAGGGCAATGGCACGTATAATTTGAACGCCCAGTTTCCACCAGATGTAGGCACCTGGGCTCTCTTTGATGCGAAATTTGCACTACGTATTTTAATTTTGACGAAGGAATTCTAAGCAAAACGAATACGCGAGGGATCTTTTACAAAATGCGTAATCATACATAATGGGCGCTGATGATTCTCTGCATCTTGAAAATACACCGACTGGCCACTCCAGGTCGGAATCTGGGTCCACAGGTGTAGAAGGCCAGCGCCTAACCATCACGCCACCAGCGGGTTACGATACATCATAAAAATATAAATACTTCTTCTGTGCATATGTTTGTCACCGTAAGGCGTTAAAACAGCCGGACCAATTTCGACGAAATTTTTTGTGTATGATTAAGTTGAGCTGAGAAGGGTTTAGAGTTGCAATGGGTTGAAGAGGTAATGTATTTGCTAATTAATAAATTTATTTAAACATCAGATGGTTATATCTCCCAATTATTAATATTTATTTTAACCTAATGTTGAGCGATAAATAAAATAAATATTCAACCTGTTGCCAGAGGACAATAAGAAAGCCAGCTTTGCTTTTTGTAATGAAAACTTCTTACTGTGATATGTCAATTGAGAATAGATAAAACATAGAGAGTGTGAAGCCTTCATTTCTTGAAAGCAACAACCTTGGGTCCCATGATACATTTCAAAGTAAAATAGTGGAGGAAATTGGGTTGCTTTCACTAGGTTCACGTAAAAAGTGTTTTCCTGTCGTCGTAATTGAACCATGTGACAGGATTATTGATTACTGTCACACCTGTGGTAATGGATCCAACATGTGTTGTGACGGTAATGAATCATCGCCTCAGATTTTACCAATCAAATGATCAGAAAGTACCCGACATAGTAGCATTAGTTTTGGTGCCACTGGCAGGAAGACTTTAAAGGAAAAGTCGGGTGGAACTTATAGAAGAAAAATTGTTATTTCCGCCCAGATAAAGCAAAACAGGGTAGTTCTGTACACAAAAAACAGTGCAGAGGAAGTTTTTTATCAAAGTTGAGAATAACGAATCAGGCAATATATGAAGATCTTTCAAGTACGCGAGGAAAAGTAGCTAATGAAATAGCTGCTCTGTGGGCATTAGATAAATTGTGGCACCAAGTATCTTAAAAACATTTTCTTCTTACATATTTTTTTAAATAAAACGTTCAAGCTCTTGATAGTTTATTGAAATTTTTTAAATTTTCAATTTACAAAGTTTGAACAGAACAACATCTGTCGAGTCCTATAGTATATATATTTATATATAACTTATAATATTATCTAGTATAACATTTAACATTTAGTTTGTGCCCACATAAAATTTCATTAACTAAAAACAACTAAAGAACTAACGAACAACTAAAATCAATTTTTCATTAGTCATTTTGGTTGATGTCATATTATTATAATGACACATAGAGGAATAAAAAATGGAAAACCTTGCTTCGTAAAATATGTTTTTGGGTTGGTGAAAGTAATGGGCATTTACTAGTGCATCTGATTTCACAAAAACAAACAAACATTCAAATACTGCCAAGCATTATTTCAAAATATCAAAATAAAGTTGAAAATCACCTTAAAACAATTGGGTGAGACATGGACAATGATGATAACAAGCAATCGAAATAGGCATTTATAATACTAGAGGATAATGTCATACAAGATTCCAAAAAAGTTTAAATAAAAATTGTGTACCTCTTTTGCGATTTTAACCAACACCTCATCTTTCACCCAAGTCTGACGCACTGCATTGAATCTATAGCGACACACAACTTCAGTTTCCAGCTGCTCGAGATGAAATTCTTCCCATGGATCAGAAAGATGCAAAGCTTTCTTGGCAGCTTCTTTCCAGTGCTGACGAACATGTACAGCTGAAATTAATCAATGCATAATTTTCCAATTAAAAAAAAGATTTACTAACACTTGAAGCTGATAAATTCGTATTCATGAAAATATTTCTGGTAACATGAAATGTTTGCTGATAATGTCAAAGATAGAGATCGTACAAAATGAAGAGCCATGTAAAACAGTTCCAATGGGATTTAGATAATGTTACTAAGTGGGTAGACAAGATGTCAGTTAATGATGGGAAATGTCAAGTGTAGAGATGGTATTCGTCAAAAAAAAAAAAGAAATTTTGGGGGAAAAAAGTTTTTCTGTGTTTCTCTGAAGGGGTTTATTTCTTTCGGGAAATACTGGAAATTTTCTAGCATAAAGTATCCCACTCAGAAATTTATAATATTTAAATTCTAATGCTCTTTTCTTTCAAAAACTTTTTTAAAGTTTAGTATCCTAAATTAAAATACTAACTTTGATAAATGCAGGAAAACACTTTCATAAAATAATCTGCGGCTATGTATAACTTGCATCTCATTAGTTTTACTTTTTAAACCCATAATCCGCAAATAATATGTAGGAAAATATGATACTTAAAAATGAAAAAAAAAATTGTCCACTAGAAAAAAATTGCTTTTTTGTGTGTGTGGGGGGGGGGACAATTATCTTTTTTTGGCAATCAGCTATCACAAATGTGCTCATACTGTAATATGATGCACATTTCTTATAACAAATTAATGATATACAGCTTGTTATACAGGGTGTATCAGTACAGCATTTACAGACTTGCAGGGCAGATAGAGTACACCTAGACCAGAGCTGTCCAACTGGTGGCCCACGGGCCGCATGCGGCCAGCCAATTTCTCGTTTAGCATATTTCTTTTTCGACATTTTATGGTATCAAGAAGCATCCGAGACTACCATTCTTGGTCCAGCTGGGGTCCCTGAAATTTCCTCTTGATCGCTCTTTTACTCCTTTCATTGTAGTGGGATAAAAAGGTACAGGACATTACAGGTAAAGGCCAAGCATTCCTACGCTGCACGCTGATGTTCAAACAAACTCCTAAGAGAAGTAGTATTGCCTCGCATAGGGGGGGGAGACAGGGAGGGAAGAGAGAAACATTTCCGATAAGCAAAACCTGCCTGCAATTAGTTAAAAATAAAGATTCCCCTCCCCAACTCTATGGCTTTTGTTGATTTTGAAAAAGAAATTGAGAATTTGCTCTCATCACCAGTGATGTTTACATCAATTTTTTTGAGGGTATACTCCCAGTAATCCATTACCTCCAATTTGTATATGTGCTCATATACATAGAATGTCATAAATCATAATATGAAAAATTAAGAAGTTTGAGGGCATACGCTATATGTCTAAAAAATGTTCGAGAGTATGTGGCGTATATGTAGTATACCCTATGGGAACACCACTGCTCGTCACTTCCATGTTTGGGAGCACATATTTATGTGAAAGTGCTTTTTCGGCGATGAACTTTATCAAGAATCGTCGGAGGAGCTCTCATTCCGACAGTTCATTGATAGACCTTCTTCTGCTGACAACAAAAAACATCGATGTTGACACTCCTGCCCTTGTAAAGAAGGCGGGTCAAATTCAGTTTTCCCATTAAAATGTAAGCAAATTGTTTTATAATCTTTCTGTTTTATTGTTTTACTAGTGGCACCCACACGGCTTTGCTCGTAATAGAAAAATTAAAAGGTCTTTTGGTTCTCCTGTATATTTACAAATATAGTTTGGTGAATTTTCTCGCCAGTTGGTTTGTACCCTCGTTACAGTTCCATGTTATGATAATTTCGTATCTCGCCAATTGGCTTGTGCCCATGTTACGGTTCCACGTTATGATAATTTCG
>NC_072731.1:117898766-118050648 GCF_026930045.1 Uloborus diversus | reverse complement strand
TCGGAATTTTGTTATTAAACTTAGAAATTTTTGTCGTACCGTGGCGCTTGAGCTGGATGAAGAATGATTTGGCTTGTTTACGGCTTCGGCTTTAAACCCCTGCTTTAAACGCTGAAGCTGCTTGTGACTGCAACCGGCGGTCTAAGCGCTTTTCTGCTAAACAGATGTCATGTGAAATCTTCATTGAATAACAGCATTTTGAAACTGTGATTCTGATTTGTTTTGATGAAAGATTTTAGTTTGACTTGTCAGTCATTCTTATGTAGAAAGAATTTTTTTTGTGCGTCAACTTTGTGTCGTGACAACTCTTCCAGAACGCTAAAAAGCTCTATCTATCCGCTTAGAAACCATCAAAAATGGCGGACGCCGGATCTTATTATGACACAAATGATCCAGAATTAAAATACCTGATTGTGGATCGGAACTTAATTAACGATCCAACTGCTCAGGCGGAGTGGACAGCAAAGAAAATGGTCTGGATACCGCATGAAACAAATGGATTTGTCGCTGCCAGCATTAAGAAAGAAAGAGTGGATGAACTGGAAGTTGAAATAGTAGAAACAAATAAAAGGTGTGTCGTTGCTAAAGATGATGTTCAAAAAATGAATCCTCCTAGATTTTCAAAGGTTGAAGATATGGCTGATTTAACATGTTTAAATGAAGCATCTGTTCTCTACAATCTTAAAGATCGCTACTTTTCGGGCCTCATTTATGTAAGTAAATTATTTCGTCCTTTACCGTTTGTTGTTGTTTACAAAATTTTTGTTTACTAGTGCAAAAAATGACAGTGTTCACATGTTACCGAAAAAAATCATTTGTACTTTTGTGAAAAAAGAAGAAACAATCACCTTTGTTTAATAGTTTTATTCTAAATTTAAAATAAGTAAATAAATAACTAATAATTACTTAAATTATAGCTGCCCTGACGGAAAATCAGTGTGCTTGTCATCCTCCTGCCATCTGTTCTGTTTAAATGATGACAGCACTGATATGAAATGTCTTGCTACACTATGCTGCAAGGTTTAAGCTTTGTAGATTACATTTTATTCTCATATACGGGACACAAAATTTATTCGTGTAGATTAGGATGTTATGGTTTAGTTTTTTTTTACTTAAGACTGGAGTCACTCGCAATTTTTTTTAATTTATGCATGAGATTAATCTCCGAAATTACTTTAATTTTACAGTTACTCCAAATGGAAGATGATCATATTCATAGCTAGATAATGCAGAAGTGCACGCTGTGCGTTGATGCATTTGCTGCAGAAATATGCATTACTTGTTATTTGTCAACATTGTTAATGTTAAATATTGGTTATCTTCAAAATCTGCCGATTTAATGAAAAAAGTTCACTTTTTGCTTTCTTGAATACATAATATTCTTATTTTTCAATACATAAATACTCTAAGAGTTGAAATAATTGGAAACAGTTCTTTTAATATGTTGGACCTGCAACCACCTTTGATACAATTTTTCCCTATTTGGTAGTACACAGCAGACAGTGTGTAAGTTGTAATACCAGACATGCTAAAAACTACTCTTTTGCTATTAAAATGTTGTTTCTGATTAGGATAAACTGATGGGCTACTTGTGAGGGTGGCCCAATGGGAAATCACTATGACCTCCCAAAAATATCCTTACTCGGCAAACTTTGTCTGAGGATTCGGCAAAATTTGGTGTTTTATTTGGCAAATTGAGAGTTTTCACCCTCTCAAACATTTAGCTTTGTTGCGCCTCTAGCTACCAGTAAATTTTGAGAGATAGTTTTTACGTGAAGGCAAGCCAAAATAGAGCTGCAGTGTCATTTCATTACACTGTCACATGTGAGGCAGTTTGGACTAAGTTTTTCCTTACATTTTTTTATATGTAGTTGTATATATATTTCAGCAGGCTGATGTAAAAGAACACTCAAATGATAATGAGGTATAATCAAAACAGTGACAAATCACTGGTTTTTATGAATCTATCACAGCTAATTCAAGTTTATGGAAATTACAGTGTTGTAAGATTATATAATAAAGTTTTTTATGCTATTAGACCAGGGTTTGTAAAAAAAAACCTTGTGACCCTGTTTCTTTTTTTGGTTTAAACACTATTTACAAGAAGAACAGTTTCATTTTTGGAAAGTGATGGAAGATTTTATGAATCAATTGTTAACAAATGTTTAATATTCACATTTGTCCCTAATTTCTTGATGATCAATTCAATGATTAAGAGTAAAAAGTAATTTCAATTCCTCATAAGATGGCTTGCCAGTGAACATCAGAATATCTCCCTCCTTTAGCCCTAATTGTTGTGATTATTCAAAAGTGTAAACATACCTGGCTGGTTTTTATAGTGTTTTAGAAGGTTAGTTCATTCCCAATGCTATGAATAAATAATTACTAATTATGAACCTGAACCAGGGGTAACAATAAATGACACAAGCAGAAAATTTGTAAAAAGAATATACACATGTTAATAGAAAAACACTTTGAATGAGGAATAAAAATTTCAACAATATTTGCCATTTTTTTTTTAAATCTTTGCTGTAAAAATCCTCACAAGCTAATTGGATATTTGTTTTATTAGTCAGTGTTGTAAGTGACAAAGTAATTGTCCTAATTAGTCCTTCTCAGTTAATTATTTTTAGACTTTTATGTCTTTTTTAATCAAATTTATCTTTTACCAGACCGTGAAGTTAACTGGCTGAGATACCCGGATTTCGCCTAAAACCAGAACTGTCCTGGGCAAACCGGGACATCAGGCAAGCCTACTCATAAGTAGAGCTTTCTATAGGGCAAAATATTGTTTGAATAAAAAAATACTTCACATAAATTGACCTTGGCATAATGCACCTTTACACATAAATGAACCTTTAATTAAAGAAAATAGTATACTGTGAGCGTTAAAATATAATTAATTTTATGACCTAGGAATAAAACCTTGTGAATTAATTTGCTCATAATTATAGCTTTCTACGATAAACAAATAAATAGTAAAAGTAAAATTGAATTCATGCTTAAAAAGTAGGAGGAGATGGAGCATGTTGGATCGGTCTCAATTATTTTAGTACTATTAATATATATTTTTTCTTTTTGCATTACCCGTTTGTTCAATGAATAGCATTCGAAAGCTTAGGTAGGATGGAGCGTTGTCCTATAAACGGGAAGGTGACAAGTTTGTATCTGGAACAGAAGTTTTCGTTTCATTGTTTTTTTTTCATTAGTGGAGTTCTAATTAAATTTTCCAATTTTCCCTACCACTTTCCGAGAAAAATCTCCCATTTGGCCAGTTTTTTAAAAAGGAACTGTAAAGGGACCAAACTGAGTTGATCGGTTAAATTAATCCGTTTACCTTGCGTTCTGATCGACAGAGCTGAGTAGCTCAATCAGTAGAGCATTTAGCTGTTAATCCTAAACTAGAGTTCAGGCCTTGTCCGGACAATCTGCCAGTATCGTTTTACTAAACCAATGTATTACACATTGCATGTACTTTTATACAATAAATAACCCACGCAAGGCAATGAAATAAATGAAACAGGAACGCTCCTTACTGTTGCAAAAACCTTTCTGCAGACTGTAGCTCTTATACAGATTTTTTTTTCGGTAAAATTCTAATCCAATTTTTCCCTTCACTTTCGATGGAATTTTTTTTTACAATTAACCTGGCTTTATTTAAAGAAAGACTTTTTTAACAGCACCAGGCTCAGTTGTTCGGTTGAACTGATATATTTTTTTTTTGGTAAGAGCTTTTGGCTGAATGACAGTTTAGGCTCTGACCGAGCTGTCTACCATTTAAATTTAGCTTTATGCTTGTACCCTGGGTGGCAACTTTTGAGTTTGTCAACATAAGGGGAGTTGATCAGGCACGGATCCAAAAGGGAGTTATAACTCCCTTTGAAAAACCAAATTCATCCTAAATTTGCATTTCTAAAACTTTAAATTAGGAAAATATCCCCGACGGATCTTCCTCTACTGTCACAAAGCTTAAAATGAATTTTCAGGACTTTGATTTTGAAAAATTTCCAGAGGAGAGCCACTTACCATCCTTTCCTCCCACAATTTTGACAAAGGTAGCCTAAAACAGTTTTGTGGGACTCCATTTTCAACCCCCCCTCCCTCACCCCGCTGTCTAAAGTGTGCCAGAGATAGCTTTAAAATGTGTTTTGGGCCTAGAGAATTTTGACCAACCGAAGACACCTTAAAATTGCATTGTTAAACCCTCAGTAAATGTCACATTTTTCGGAAAGAGCAACCGAATATTCCTATTCCTTAACGTCACCAAACAGCCCAAAGAGCAGTTTTAGGCCTTGAGTCTCGAAACATTTCAAAGGGATAACGCCCACTCCTTCCCTTCACATCTCATCTTTTAGAATAATATTGATTATTGAGTTTTTATAACTTCAATACCAAAAATTCCTGAAGACAGTCAAGCCCTGACCCTTCTTGCATAATGATTAAAGATAGTCTAAAGTGTGCATTTAGGACATCAACTTTAAACTTTCAAATCCCCATCTCATCCAATGTCTCCTGAAATAGCTTAAAGTTGGGTTTTGGAACTTAAACTCCAGAAAAATTCTAAGGTACGGAGGGACTCCAGATGCGCACGAAATAACCTAACATCATCACAGTTGGTCATACCTAACGTCTAGACAGATGGTCAACTTACAAGGGTGGTCAACTTTACAGGTTTTACTGTATTTTGGAAGGAAAATCCAGTCCTTGTTGGAGTTAGGGGAGACCCTTAAATCACTAGATACAGACTACATTTACGTGTTTTTCAGGTTTGTTAAAAAGCTTTCCGGTGAGCGTCCCCGAATCTTCCCAATATTTACACATATCCAAAGATAGCCTAAAATTGCATCTTTAACACTTCAGTTTCGTAAAATTTCTTTGAGGAGTTCCAACCCCCTAACGTTACCAAAGAATACATAAAACTAATTTTAATTAAAAAAAAATCTGAGGGTGCTTCAAGCATCTTTTCTACAAACAAAACTAAAAATTGCTTAAAATTCCGAATTTTGACTTAACTTTTGGAATGGGCTCTGAATTCCTTTTTTATTCCTGCAAGAAAAATAAGAAGGGAAAGAAAAGTTTCTTTTCTTGTTTATTAAAATACTTTTGACTCTTTAATGTGTCAACTATTTTCCAACAAAAAGGGTGGCAAATTGAGGAATCACCCCGGGCGGCAGAATGTGTAGCTACGCCACCGTCTACTAGTGGCTTTGCACGGTCTACTTCGAAAATAAAAGTTATGTCAAGTGATGCGTGTTCAACAACTGGGCTCAAGTAATAGAAGAAAAAATATACGGTAAAATTTCCCCGTCCAAAAATTATTCTTAAATTTTGTTAACGGTTATCGGTTAATCTTTAAGTCCTAAATAAATTTAATGCAACCCTCCATTAATGCAACTAAAATCCTTGATTATCATATTCTGGCAGTACAAAAAATTAAAAGCCCAAAAATATGCAAAGGGGGAAATTTTCACCTCAAAGCAAAAGCAAGAATTTTGTTTGTTCACAGTCGAGAAAAAATGGCAACACATCCAAAATGATTTTATTCACGTTAATTTAAACTAAGCTCGTTGGCAAACGATAAATTTCCGACTTGATAGGCTTAAAAATGCTTATAACTCTTTTCCTGGGGATTTACAGCTTTGATTTTTTTTTAAAATTCGAAGGCAGTAAATCAACATGAGGGGTATTTTTTGCTGGCTTTCAAATGTGATCTAAGTCACGGAAATCGGATCATTATTTCGGGTAGAAAGAGCCATTTAATGCCATTTTGCCTCAAAAAATGTTTGTGAGATTCTGGGAAACACTATTTCATATACATTTTTACGATTGAAAGTGTTACTTTTTACTTATTAATGTAGAAAGAAGTATCAACAATGTTTTATAGTTTCCATCAAGCACTTTTAATAAAATGTATCTGAAAAATGTAACATCAAACATTTCATTCAAATACATTTCAGGCGTACTGGTTTTCCGCCCTCCTCTTTCATTTATTCCCCTTTCTCTAGTTCTTAGAAAATAAGAAAGTTTTCTAACGACCACCGAAACTCATCCCTCTAATGTCACCAAAAGGAAGATTAAAATTGAGTTTTTAGTATTACAATTTCAAAAAATTTAGGGGGGAAGGAATTTCTGAAACCTTCCGGTACCATCATTAAAGAACACTCTCTAGGACTTCAATTTCGAAAAGTTTCCAGTGGAGAGCCGTAGTATCTCCCCTTTCCCTGACATCACTGAAGCTTGTCTACAATTGAGTTTTTGCAATTTCAATTTCGAAATGATGTAAGGGAAGATATCAAATCAAAAGATCGATAAAATACAATCTCTGAGTCATATCATTTTCCATCAAATATGGTAAGTAATCACGTTTTAAAGACATCAATTCCAAAAATTTTCCTGGGAGGGTATTCAAACCTTTTCTCCCTTTAACATTACCATAGATTGTCAAAAACTTCGTTTTTAGGAGTAGAATTTCGAAAATGTCTCCCGAGGAGAACCCTCGGACTCCTCTATTTCTATGTGCTCCATCTTCAAGTACTGACTGACCCCTAATCCAAAACCAAAAGTTTTATCACCTCATTCTCTCCTTATACAATGTATAACAAAGGATATGATTGAAAATATTGCTGGGAAAGAGAGAGAGAGAGAGAGAGAGATAGATGGAGAGAATGATTGACCTCCATTTTAAATGAGAAAATCTTTTGCCCCTCCCCCCTAAAATTATTTTCTGGTTGTGCCATTGCTTCTGCCTCTTGGATCAAAGACTTTCCACTATGAGCCCCTGCTCCACCTTGTTTTACAAAGTTCCTATGCTATGCCACTGATTGCAACTAGTTTAGAGATTTCAAATCCCGTCCCGCCATTGTTTTAAAAATGATAAGTTTTTATTTATTTAGTTCTAAATGACAAATAGGAGAAAAGCAACAGTTTGAAGTTACAAGAGTACCTTTAATGTACCAGTCTGTCTGGAGTATTTGAACCCAGAAAACAGTTTTAGGGCTGGGATATAAGTCAGGATTGGTATTTGAATAATTTATTTTGGAAAGAGCAATGGAGAAGGGGGGGGGGGGGAGCAACCTCGCCTAGGGCAGCAAAACTACTAGACCCGGCACTGAATCCTGTAATACTAATACCATATATTTCAAAGAAAAAGTACAATAAAATTGACAGCTTTAAGTCAGCATATATCTTTGTATTAAAAAATCAAAAATCTTAAGAAAAAGTATATTTTTGTATTCCTTTAATCAATTATTTGTTTTATTTTGTTTCTATGTAGGATGCTTGTTTAGCAAAAATATTTTGTTTAATACAGGAACTTTATTATAGCATGTATTGCATATTTTAATCTTAGAAAACAATTGTTTGAAAAAATTTGGAAGTATATTTGAAAATATAAATAGTAAAAAAGTGCAGAGATATGAAATAAATCTTTTGGTGAAATTTAATGTGGTAAAATTTTTATTAAATAACTAGCAAAAATACCCGGCGTTGCCTGGGTCAGTAATAATTATTAGAAAAAATCGTTACTTGCTTTTGTTTTCCGTTTAAGTGAAAGAATTTAAAACACATCTTTTTGACGTGATTAAAAATCGAGTTTCTTCCTTACCCATAAAACTAAAATAGCAATAAGTATAAAGAACAAAATAGTATTGATTTAGAAACGAAAGCACTATATTTAAGCATATACAAATTTAAAAAACATGAAATTAATCTTCTCATATTTAAAAAGATTAATCTGTTGATACTTTTTTTTTAACATGGAGTCTAAAACCTTCTCTGTATGGCTAATGAAGTACGAAGTGATTAAAAAAAAGGAGCTGCGCTCGTAATCCCCTTATACTTCCTTTAGTTATTTCGGGAAATTTCAATCATTGTGGCTCTTAGTGCGATTTTACCGAATTTGCGAAAGTCGTTTCGGGGTACCTTCGATGATGCTCCCCCATTCTTTCCTTACTTTGTAAAACAATATGATATTAATTTTCGTTACAGAGATATCGTCGCCAGATGCTGAGATATTTTTGGTCACCATAAAATGGTGCTAAACAGTTTCATCCGAAATGTTACCAAAATAAGTAATACAATTTGGTGATTGAAATTGTGCAAAAAGGAAAATTAATGGAAGTTTTTGTGCTGTTTATGGATTTGCCTACTTCAGTTGCTGGATTATTTAACACAGTAAAAAAAGTCTTTTGAAAATTCTTTGATTGGCGATATTTTGTTTACATGGTGAAAGTTGAGAAACATTATGACGTAGTCTTCGGCTTCAAAAACAGCAACGTTGAAAAAACTGCCAAATGCATCAGCTACGGAAATCTTTCTGCAAAAATTTTGGCGATCTGCTGGTTGTTTGGATAATGAGTAAGTGTTCAATCAGCATAAATAATAATAAAAACCATTAATTACATTAAAGTTCCATTTAAATGGAAAATCATCAGCCAAATCATGTATTATCTGCCAATCTTGTGCAAAAATCTTACTTCAAGATTTGACTTGAGAAAAGCCTTGAACAATCACGAAAAGCAAAGAAAGTCAACAATACAACAATTGTCGCTATCGACAGGGAGTTGAGATGATACACTAAATACTGTACTTGAGTTGAGGAAAGCCTTCGAACATGGATCTAAAAAGCTCATAACTCGTTTTTTATTCTACTTAGAAATTTCGAACAGGTGCCATCTTCAGCAGAAAAATCAGAGCTTTTGATGGACATATAATGTAAATATGTGCAAGTATTTTTTCATCCCAATATTAGAGAATTTATACAAAAATTGTGTTTTATTGCCCCCCCCCTAAGGGGGTTTTGCCCCATAACGGGACGAAAACTACCCTATGTGTTATTCTGATGCATAAGCTATATTATTGTAAAGTTTCATCAAAATCCGTTCAGTAGTTTTTGCGTGAAAGAGTAACAAACATCCATACATCCATACAGACAAACTTTCGCATATATAATATTAGTAAGATAAATCAAATATATCTTAGTCTTTTTTTCCCCCTAAGTTTTTATTATTATTGTTTCAAAACGTGTGTAACATGAAATGAAATGAATGTATAATATACAAAGGGTCATACTGTGTCAAAAATCAACACTGATTTTACCTCAACCTCTCAGATTTTGATGAAATTTGGTACAGAGGTAGTGTTTATATAGACATAGAAAAAATGTAAATTTTTTTTTGAAAAATATGAAACTGTTTTGAAGATATAGTGTTGTGAAAGTACCAAAAATAGGTCAAAACACAGGCACGTAGCTAGAACTTTGTTAAGTGGGGGGTCCAAGGTTGCACGAACTTCAAAAGAGGAGGCATGCTAAAGCAGAATTAGTAGCTGATAATTACACAAGACTAAGATAAATCCAATTAAAACTGATCATTAAAATATGATAATTAATTAAAATTAATTAAATAATTGAAATTAATAGAGTCATTAGTTAAAATTAGTTAACAAAAAGTTTATGTTAAGTGGTAAATTACTTATTGTCAGTTTGTAAATTAACATTAAACTGAAGGTTGTCACATACAAAGTTTCCAAATATGGGTGAACCTTTGTCCTCCTGAAAATAAGTGATATATTTTCTATTAATAAAAAGGGCACAATAAAAGAAAAACGGAAAACGAAAACTGTTCTAGAAATTACTTGGAAAATGCATGCGATAATTTAATAAAATATTAAAGCTTTGTAATATATTTCAACAAAATATGTACATTTGTACTTATGCCATTTTATTTGAAAACTAGAAAGTCACCCGTCAAGGCATGACGGGTGAAAATTGCTTCAACTCTTCTTCATTTGAACGAAGCAATTGCCTGTTTGGTGATATTTTGATAGTTGAAATTTTAACTCTAACACCAGTGCATTAACCCTAAACTCCAGTAGATAGCGTTCATTGTTTTCGTTTCTTCATTCCTCTGATATGACACAGTCTTACCAGTAAAACTGTTCAAGTTACCGGATCGAGTTCAGCCTTGTCACAATAAAGCCTTTCCTTGCATGTTAAACATTACTAAAACATATTATCGAATTACATATCATGCCGTGGTGCGAATTCATTGTTGAAACACGCGGGTTACTCTATCATCGGCATTATTTGTATGAGGATAAATAAATCTATATCTATGGAGTCGAATGTATAACTATATGAATGTTACATAACGTAACCCTGTCCGATTTGAACAACATTTCAGGCAAAATCCCACAACTCTCTCAACGAAAATATTAACAAGGTTTTATTTGAAAAGCTTGAATTGGTTTTTATTTATTTACATTTATAATATTCTTTTGATAACACGAAATAGAATGATATTTCCAATCTTATCCGTTTTCTAATTATCATTCCTAATCATCAATTAAAAGCTTGAACAAACTATTAACTCTTTGAGGGACGGAGGCTTCCTTTGTTGTAATCATTTTATATATATATATATATTTTCTTTCTTCAGCCAACTGACACAGTGATTTCAGTTAGCTGGAAAAAAAAAAAAAGAGAAGCAAGAAATAAATGGTGTTCTCAAGTGAAGTCGCTATTCCTAAAAAGGGTGAAAGCTGTTCGAAAAAAATTTAAATATCGGAAAAGGCGTGTTTTATCATTATTTTTTTCTTTCTAACGGGGCTGTGTTAGAGGCTTTAGCCTTTTGCGGAACAAGTGCGAACCAACGATATGGCATCCAGTCATTCATATGCCACCCTTAAGGCGCGGATGTGAATCTCACAGGAAAATTTGATGCCCAGTTTCCACCAGATGGAAACACCTGAGCTCTCTTCGATGCGAAACTGCAAAAGGAATTTAATTTTGTCAAGAGTATTCACAGTCAAACGACCTAAGGGATCTTTTACATGACGATTAATGGAATGTATACCTAATGAATTAAATTAAGCATCTGTGTAATTTTATTTTAACAACATGTTGTTAATTTTAACAACAGTACATATCATATTTTACGACGCAGGTAATGCTTTTTTTTCTTCAATACGATGTTAGCAAAACACTCTATTGCAAGAAATAGTAAATATCTTTAGCTTGAAGAAAATAAGTGTTTAAAAAAAAGGCTATATATAAAAGAAAAGCTCAAAAACATTTACCTCGTATTCACCTTTTTTGTTTCTTTGCTTGTAACGCAGTAAATAGCGGTAATTTTCACCTAGTAATTTATAGTTAAATGCACATGCCTGTTTTTTGTTACGTTTAATGCTACCTTCACAATTTACTAAAGATGGATGCATAGATGCTAATAATTAAATAACTCCTTAGTACAAAGCCAGTGAATAACAATCAGAAAATGTGTTCCAATGATGCAAATACAAATATGTTTTATGGAACAACATCGAATAAGATTTTTTTTCATCAATTAAAAACTAACTTTTTCTTTTGGGATCATAGAATCACAATTCAGTAAGATTTAAAAGTAATAATTTCTAATAAATTACTTATTACGTGCCTTAATATGGCCGAACTTGTAATTTCATAAACTGATCACAGTAAAATATTCAAGTAATTTTCAATTTAATTTTTCTATACAATTTTTATACCGTAAAAAGTTTGCTACATCAACTTCAAGTTTTATTTATTCATTTATTTTATTTATTTTACCTTCAAACACGATTTTTTTTTTGGGCATTTAATATGTTCCAGGATCATGCTTAAATATTGGGGGGGGGGGGGAAACATCAGTAAAAAATCTACGTAATTTATTACTCAGAAAGGAGAAAGATGTTAAAAGTAATCTAAAAGTTCAAATAAAATTTTTATCAAAAAATAAAATTAATCTGAAATGAACCATGCCAAAAATATAAGAGTTAAAATGAAAAAAAAAAAAAAAAAATCAATAATTCTTTTTCCCATCCTCAAACACACGAAATGTGTAGAATTTCTTTTTTCGCTGCTGGCTTAGAATCTAAAATTAGTTTTTAAATGGAAAAACACATTAACACGTAAAATTGCTCGTATTATCAAGAAAACTTTAAAAGGGAGCACTACGACTTACCTAGTTTGGGTAAACTTAATTTTCTTTTGCATACAATTTTTTGTTCAAGATATGTTTCCTATAAGTATGACGTAGATAAAAACTGCGTGTTAAAACAGAAAAGAATCGGAATTCAATTACTGATTCACCAGGAACGCACCTCACTCTGACTGTCTTTCGTACAACATGCGTCTACGAAATCCACGAAAATCCAAAAAGAAAAGAGAAAGAAATAAAGAAAACCACGCCAATGAGAATGTGGGATACGGCGGAAGTGGCAATAAATGTTTGTTTTTACTTTGCCAATGGCAATTTGATGGACCAAGGAGAGGGGCTGAATTTCAAGGTCACAGGACCCAGCTGGTTTGAAAGTCGAAAGGGACATTTCCCCGTTTCGGACGGAGTAGGTGACACAGCAAAAAACGGACGAAAATTGGGAACCTGCAGTTGTTGCACGAGGTTCTCGTGTTCTGAATTGACTCAAGCGCTGAGAAAATTGCCGATTACTGGGAATATTTAAAGGGAGAATGCTGCCTTTTATAAAATTATTGTCTTTCGGAAAATTTTTGTTGATGCAAGATGCAACAACTGAGAAAAAAGGAGAGGAGTCTTTCGGGAAGGGGGGGGGGGGGGGGGGTCCGGACCCCATGGACCCACCCCTTGGCCACGTCCTTGTCAAAACACGAAAAAGACCCAATTTACAAAGTGATCTAGAGCTTTTTCTAATTAAGATAGAGAGCTGAACCAAATGCCATTTGACAGCGTTTTTAATGACCTTTCCTATGATATGCAACATGATTAGGACTAAAAAAATATTTTAGGTAAATTTAAATTTTAAATTTCTCAAAATTCCGCCGCCTCAATTTTTTTCAAATTTTTTTTTGAAATTTTTTGTACATTACTTAAATGGCTATGCTAGGTTCAGAATGGGATCACAATGGATTCATGTTGAAATATTTCATTGAATATAGCATCGTGGGCTATAAAACACATCATCACATAATACAGCATTGTTTTAAGTAGAGAAAGACATCCAAGGCATGAAATTAATTCTTGTGATGGATAGTGTCAAGTAATTGATTGAAAGAATGTTTCCTTGTTTGGAGTTCTTCTGTGTGTTTGAGATGACGGGGGGGGGGGGGGGGTATTTTATTTAATATTTTTTTTTCGAAAGTCAGTGTTTTTTAATTTGTCGTATAGTTTCGATAAATTTGGGTGAAAGTATGTTTTTAAGCGACTGGTATTAGATAATCTAATTCTCGGGTGCAAGACTTTCCGTCTTGGACAAAATTTCCGAGACGGAGGTCGGGACGGAAAAAAATTCGATGACTGTCCTTCAGTTTTCCATAACCATGAATTTACATCAACATTCTAGCGATTTTCTGCCATTGGGCTTGTTTTGTTTGCAACTAGCTTTTGGAGGAGTGGCTTTTAGACTCGCGCCGTTTGACTTTTTTTAGGTAGCTCTGTTATTTCTAATTCACTGCATTGCATACCGCCGAGTTGATCGCTATTCTCGCTAATTTTTCGAATCGATCGCCTTTTGTCTCTATTTTTTACTTGCTATTTTCTATCATCCTTTCGTTTTTTTTTCTCATTTGCGTTTTTTTTTTTTTGCAAACTTTACACGCATAAATGAAAATTATGTGCGCTCTTAAATTGTCTTAAAGTTGAATTTGAATCACCGATTGAGAGTGATTGCTGACGGCATGAAATGTTTACGCCACATCAAAGACACTAAAAAGTAGAGACGTACCGAGTACTCGGTAACTACTCGGTACTCGGCCTACTCGGCCAATTTGCCGAGTACTCGGTACTCGGCCAAATTCTGATCAGATACTCGGCCAATACCGAGTAGTTGCAAAAAATTGAATATTGTCCAAGACAGATACTAAAATTTATTAAAAAAAAGAGCAAGCATTATATTCTGCAATCATTTACAATTAAAATTTATAAGTCAAATTTAAATTTTGAGAATAATGAAGTTTGTAAGGCTTCAATGGAATAAATCTTTATTTTAATGTCCCCAAAGTTAATAAAACTTATTTATTAAAAATTACGCAAAAAAGGTAAGTATAGAAAATATGGAATTTTTATATTAAAAATGGATTCTTGCTACAAATAAAAATTAGTTATAAAAAAATGTAAAAATACCTTTGCTTAAAAAATAAAAGGAAATAAAACAACCTTAAAAGCACAGTGCAGGAACACTGCAGACACGTGTTTTGGCATTGCAAGGAATTCCTTTTTCAATGCAGAAAATGGGAGCTCGTAGATTTAAAGGCATCCGACAAAAGTCGGATTTTTTCGTTAAATGTCTTTACGTTCTTTAGCTCACATGTTATGCACTAAAAAAGACATTCCTTGTAACGGGGGGGGGGGGGGGGGGGTGCAGAAACACGTGTCTGCAGTGTTCCTGCACATATGTTTTATCTGCTTTTAAAAATTATTTATGTTTGACGGACTAGAACTATAATTGATTGGTATACAGTGAAACCCCTCCTAACGGACACCCCTCTTATGCGGACAATTTTTAATTCCACAGCTCCAATGCAAATAACATTATTAAACCTCTGTCCTGCGGACACCTCTATATTGTGGACAAAATCGTTAGTGTCCGCATTAGAGGGATTTTACTGTAATTTGTTTTAATTCCAACTTGATTAATCATACCTTTTATTTATTTATTTTTAATTTTAAAAATATTTTTCTTTGTAAAATTTTTGACACAAACAAAATTGTATATATAATGCATAATTAAATTTCAGCAGGAATTTAGTTTTAAAAGCTATTATATGGACAAGGAGGTCTATACTACTGTTCCAATAAGTTCAAAATTCATCACATGTGTGTCGGTGATTCTTCTTAAAGCATAATTGATACTTGGTAACTCAGCCGAGTAGTGAAAGGCCGAGTACTCGGTAACTCGGTACTCGGCCGAGTAGTGAAAGGCCGAGTACTCGGTACTCGGCTACTCGGCCAAAGTGCTACTCGGTACGTCTCTACTAAAAAGGGAACTGTCAGGGATTTTGAAGATTTCAATGAACACGCAAATTTTGAAAAGAATCGGAGGTAAATTTCAAGCTGGTTTGAAACACCGATGGGCAACTGTTCCTGCATGTCTTAAAAGCGCAATTTTAGACCATCTTTAATGAACATAGAGGCAGAGGATGGGGTTCAGGGTCCCCCTCCCCCTTCGAAGCTGAAGTATTCAGAACTCTGCTTAAGGTAATCTTTGGGAGACTTAAAAAGGAGGAATTCGATGTATTTCTCTCAATAAATGTTAGAAATTAAATTCTTCAAACTTCAGTGATGAAAAGGGGGAACCGTAAATTTAAGTTAAATTTAGTGAACTTAGGCGAAAGAGATTGGGGGGGGGGGGGGGTCTCTCCTTCGAACTCGGGGGTCTTTCTTGAAACATTTTCGAAATTGAAGTCTTAAAACTTTGGGTTGTCTTTGGCGATGTGGGAAAGAGAGTTGCTCTTTCAATAGAAAAATAAATCTTAAACAAACTTACACTGCCTTTAGTGTGCCTGCTTCACACAAGGATAGGAGGCTATTGCGCCGCTCAGCTCGAAAAAATTTTCGTTTCTAAAGTTTTAAGAAGTCTGTTTTAGGCTATGATTGGATGACTTGAGTGAGAAGGGAGTTGGAAGATTCTGTCAAAAGTTTCCGAAATTAAACTTTTAGGCGGTCATACGTCACGTATGTAGGTAGAGGGGGTACTATTCCTTGAAAAAATTTTTAGAAACTGAAGCCTTAAAAACTAAAATTAAGGGCGTTTGTGGTGATCTTAGAGGAATGGGTTTGTGAGTTTTCTTCCGAAAATTGTTTGATGTTGAAGTATTTAAAACGCTTCTTTAGGCTGTATTTGACTGCCTTTTGAGGGATATGATTCGGGGGCACTCCCTAGGGTGAGGAATCAGTTCCCTTATTGTTTTTTTTAGTTTAATGAATATTGGATAGTGTTCCTCGTTTAAAAAATATATCTACTTCACTGGGGGGACTCAGTAGCGCAGTAGTCAACGCGTCAGTCTCGTCCACTTCACAAGGAGCTGTTTTTTATTGCTTACTTTACCATCTGCTATCTTATAAAATAATTCTTTTACAAATGTGTGGGGGAATGGTGCCAGTTACCATAATCGCCCATACCTTTCCCCACCTTTCCTTTTTTTCTGGTTTGTTCGTGCTATCTTGGGTAGACTTTCTGATCAGAACTGATTTTTGTTGCAAAAGTGAAAATCTTATATCCCAAGCATGCTGCAATAAAAATGTTTACGATCGGCAAAAAACTAATGGCGGGGAACTTCGAACACTTTGCCGCCATATTTGGTCATTCCCAAGATGTAAGTACACAAGATTTTTTAAGTGCCTAAGTTCCCGAAAACGGCATTGGATGTTTATTGCTATGCGAAGTATTGAAAACAACACAAAGTAAGCCTTTTTTATCGAATAATTCATAATTATTTTCTTGAGAAATGCAAAAATTTTATCTTCAGAATTTTTTTTTAAATTCTAATTAGACCCTTATGTGCTAAAAACTGACTATTTTTTCTTAACTGTAGTTTTTTAAGGATTATTAATTATTTATAACTACTTTTATGCTACAAATTCAAAAATCTACTTATTATAAGTTTTTACTTAGTCGCCATATTTGGTCGTTTGCATGATGGAAGTAGACGTAAACTTCCAAAAACAGAATTGGATGTTTATCTCTATGTAAACTATTGAAAGTAACATAAAATGTGCAACAAATTATGAGTTATTAAAAATTAATTATTTTCTAGAAAAGAAAAATTTTAATGGAAGCATTCTTTAATAAGCGAAAGAAAAAAAAAAGATAATTGGCATTGGCCTATAATCAGCGGATGTTGATTTTTGTTATTATGCATTTTCTGGTATGGCGAGCGATGCAAGACGTTAATCATATTTATACTGAAAAATAGTTTTGTATTTTGCTCAATATGTTTTGTGTTACATACTAAGAAAATAAAAATAAGTATTGTGAATCAAAAGACCAAAAGCAGATGCTAAAAGATTGCTGCACGACTACAGCATAAGACTAATATTACGCATGACACATGACATCGAAAAAACGCTAAAATAAGTTGAAAGCACTTTGTTTTCAACAATTAGTAAACCAATGAAAACAATTCTGAACAAAGTGTTTGAAAAAACTTAAAATTTGGGAAAGAAAACAAATCCAAGATTTTTTTTTTTAAATCAAAGGAGAAAAGTTTCAGTTCTTCCGCATTGCTACTTTGAACAATTTTAATTATTTTGAAAATATTGCTATTTAAACTTAATTTTGAATGAAGCGAGTAACCTGGAATTTTCTAAAAAACAACCTGGTAAAGTCAGGGAATTTTTTTTAACCACAAGTTACTAATTTGTTCTTATGAAACAGTTGAGGTGACATTTTGATACCACATGTCGGTTCCATTAATATCATGGTTTTGCAAGGAAATTACCATGTGATTATTCTTTCATTTTGCGTTTTTTATAAGCTGAAAAAGAAATCTATTATTTCGAAAATAGTTCCTGGATTAAAATGACTCTTATAGGCCCGTCACGTCAACGCATTTTTTTTAAACTGTGGATTGTTGATTCTATCAAAGAAGAATTAATGGACGAATCGCGATATTACGTTCGCTTGAATTTAAAACCAGTGAGTTTCTATAGCAAACAAAAACGCTTTTATTAAAAATATGGTGCGTATGTATTGTATTACATGGCACTATTTAAATTACTGTAAAAAAGGTATATCCAAAGATAGCCTAAAATTGCTTCTTTAACGCTTCAGTTTCGTAAAATTTCTTTGAGAAGTCCCGACCCCCTAACGTCACCAAAGAATGCATAAAACTAATTTTAATTTTGAAAAAAAAAAAAAAAAAATCATCTGAGGGTGCTTTAAGCATTTTTTCTATAAACAAAACTAAAAATTGCTTAAAATTCCGAATTTTGACTTAATTTTTGGAATGTTTCGGTGGGGCTCTGAATTCCTTTTTTTCCCCTTGGAAGAAAAATAAGAAGGGGAAAAAAAAGGTTATTTTCTTGTTTTTTAAAATACTTTTGACTTTTTAATGTGTCAACTATTTTCTAACAAAAAGGGCGACGAATTGAGGAAACGCCCTGGACGTTTCCTCAATTCGTCGTATGTGTAGCTACGCCAGTCTACTAGTGCACGGTCTACCTCGAAAATAAAAGTTATGTCAAGTGACGCGTGTTCAACAACTGGGCTCAAGTAATAGAAGAAAAAATATACGGTAAAATTTCCCGTCAAAAAATGATTCTTAAATTTTGTTAACGGTTAATCTTTAAATCCTGAATAAATTTAGTGCAACCCTCCATTAATGCAACTGAAATCCTTTATTATCTAATGCTGGCAGTACAAAAAAAGAAAGAAAAAAAAAATGAAAGCCTAAAAATATGCAAAGGGGGAAATTTTCACCTCATAGCAAAGGCAAGAATTTTGTTTGTTCGCAGTCGAGAAAAAAATGGCAACAGATCCAAAATGATTTTATTCACGTTAATTTAAACTGGGCTCGTTGGCAAACGATGAATTTCCGACTTGATATGAATGTTCCATTAGGCTTAAAAATGCTTATAACTCTTCTCCTGGGGATTTACAGCCCTGATTTTTTTTTTTTTTTTTTGAAATTCGAAAGAAGTAAATAAACATGAGGGGTATTTTTCGCCGGCTTTCGAATGTGATCAAATTTTCCACAAGACGGTTTCGAATGTAAGTCAAGAAAATCGGATCATTATTTCGGGTAAAAAGAACCATTTAATGCCATTTCGCCTCACAAAATGTTTGTGAGATTCTGGGGAACACATTTTATATACATTTTTACGATTCAAAGTGTTACTTTTTACTTATTATTGTTGAAAAAAGTATCAACAATATTTTATAGTTTCCATCAAGCACTTTTAATGAAATGTATCTCAAAAATGTAACATCAAACATTTCATTCAAACACATTTCAGGCGTACTGGTTCTCCGCTTTCCTCTTTCATTTATTCCCCTTTCTCTAAAAAATAAGAAAGTCTTCTAACGGCTCCCGAAACTCATCCGTCACCAAAAGGAAGATTAAAATTGAATTTTTAGTACTACAATTTCGAAAAATTTAGGGGGAAGGAATCTCTGAAACCCTTCCGGTACCATCACTGAAAAATGCTCTCTAGGACATCAATTTCGAAAAGTTTCCAGCGGAGAGCCCTTGTATCTCCCTTTTCCCTGACATCACTGAAGCTTGTCTACAATTGCGTTTTTGGAACTTCAATTTCGAAATGATGTAAGGGAGATATAAATCAAATAAAAAAATCTATCAAATATAATCTCTGAGTCATATCATTTTCCATCAAATATGGTAAGTAATCGCGTTTTAAAGACATCAATTCCAAATTTTTTCCAGGGAGGGTATTCAAACCTTTTCTCCCTTTAACATTACCATAGATATAACAAAGGATATGATTGAAAATATTGCTGGGAAAGAGAGAGAGAGGTGGAGAGAATGATTGACGTCCATTTCAAATGATAAAATCTTTTGCCCCTCCCCCCTAAAATTATTTTCTAGTTGCGCCAGATTGCACCGGTCGATCCGTTTAGGCGCTAGAGTGCCACAGACACACAAGTACACAGACACGTCAAACTTATAACCCCCTTCTTTTGTGTGTTTGGGGTTAAAAATGAACTTTTGAAGTTAGTGAACAAAACACTGTTAGCCTAGTTTAAGTGTGTTAAGTCATGCGCACAGATTTAATTAATGTGTAGTGTGTTGAGTTTCAAGGGGGGGGGGGGGGACTGCTGCATCCTGCATGTACGTAAGCAAGAATTTTTTTATTCCTCATAAATGTGCTTTCCATTTTGAATTTAAACACCGTTACTCATTTTTCAATCTCAATTATATTTAACGTTTTAGCTGGTTAGCACCGCGGACCCCCTGACATGGACTCACTGACCTCCGGGGGCCGCGGACCACAGTTTGGGAAACTCGGCTCTAACCCTTAAAGCTTACCTTTTGTTCTTAATTTGCAATGATTTCATCTCGCCTCACAAAAACAGGGCTAAACATCGGAGTAGAGGTACGACGAATTGGCAGTACTTTTTCTCTGTGTGTAACTAGGTCGTTGGCTCACTTGCATCTATTTATTTTAAGTTGCTATTAGTTAATGCGACGTAAACAAAGTTTATTGGTCTTGCCTGGAGCACTTAATTCATTTACCAGTATTCGCCGTCGCGTCATCCACATCTGGTTTTCATGGGAAGCCCGCCTGAGGAGGGGGGGGGGGGGGCAGACTGCCATTGAAATTTTTAGGGGTGTGTTTTGGATATTTTTCTTTTTTTTGGGGGGGGGGGTCTTCTCAATTTTTAGGTGGGTGCGCCCTTGCTCATGGCGGGTGGACACCTCTGTTCTAAATAGCGCCTGTGTGTGAGACTACAGCGTATCCAGTGGAGGTCAAAGGCAGTGTTGCCAGATGGTCAAATCCAGATTTCCCCAATTCCCTTCCAATTTTTCCCCAAAAAGTGATGTTTTCTACCAAAATTCCCAAAGTTCAAAAATTATTTTTCCACTAATATTTTCAGAAAATAAATCGACTTCCTCTAATATTTTTGTCTCTTGAAAAAATTTTTTCCCCCCAAATAGCCAAATCTTCTTCTATATATATAAAAATGAATGTTTGTCTGTATGTCATCCATTAACTCAAAAACTACCCGGCAGATTTGGCTGAAACTTTTACCGTTTGTTATTTTTGGTACTGGGAATGTTTATAGACCAGTTCGAAGAAAATCCGATCGATAGTTCCTTTTTCATTCCAATTTAAGTCACAATCCATTGGATAAATACGAATAAAATTATCGGCTGCAGAAATTAATTCGCGTGAAAGATCTCATTCGCAACTCCAACGAACTATAGGGGGCACTGAAGTCACTGTCTAATGGCGGACTTGAAAACTAAAACAAACGCACATGGTAACGAAGAAAATGCTAAAAGTGTTGTGATTTTTGTTCGTACGTATGATTTTTTCGCTTTATTCTTTTTAAATTAATTTTCAAAGTCTTGTGGATATTCTGGCTCACGTAGAAAGAAATGAGAATTCAAGAAGCATTACTAAACGTCAAAGATTAATGCAAACTACGTAGTTCGTAGTTCTAAGCAGCTATTTCCACGATGTTGAATTCGATATTTATCAATTTTTGATAAAACTAAATAATAATTGTGGCCTGACAAGAATAACAATTAATGCTAGAAAATTCAATATGACATTACAAATTGTTATCGGAAGAAGATGATACTTCTTTGCCTTGCTTGGCAAGCGTTTATTGTTTTCCATTTGTAGCCGAGTTATTTCTCTCGAATTCCCGAATCGGTTCATTTAAAAATTTTCTGTTTCGATTTTTCTAATTTCTGAACTACGATTTAATTGTGTCATGTTATGCAAATCATCAACAAAATTCTCACGGATATATGGTGGTAGTTTTCTTTTCAGTTGATTGACCATTATTTCCTTTCACTTATCGAATTCTGTAATCTTACTACCATTTTATTCCACTCATGATAAAAATTAAAAATGGTTTAACTAAAAACGCGAAATCTTGCCAAGGCTACTTTGCTCGCACAATACCAAAACTATAACCCTAAACAAATTTGGCGAAACCTTTCAGCTGAGAATAAAAGGAATAAAGTAAATTCTTTCTCGGTTATTCATTTTGTTCTACGATAATATATTCAAGAAAATATTTTGCATACTGTCCATTCCAACTAAATGCTGCTGTAAAATATGGTAAGTTTAATTAATTTAAGATTAAAAAAAACCCCATAGTCTTACAAATTCATACAAAACAATAAAATTTTTTACCTTGTATAACGTTATCCAAGTTTGTTAATCCAGAATTTTCGCTTTCACCTATTATTAAGGAAATAATGAAAACTAACATTATTTTGAGGAGCTCGAGAATACTACTAAGGGACGAATTAATTTCTGTAGCTGAAAGCAAACTAAGACACATCGATTGCGTTAATAAATACTCAGAACAAACTGCCTGTGTTTACGTCAACAGACACACATGGAACGCAACGTGGCAAAGTTTTAGTTTCATTTGCAGTTTTGTAAATCACCGCAAGGTAGCGTATTCGAGCGCTGGAGTTCCGAATTGATAAGAAGTTAACTGTTACCATTTTTCTTGAGTTTGAACAAATAAATTCTTTCTTTATTGTTTTATGACTTTTCATGCAACGGGGGAATTTAAAACTTTTTCTATTTGATATTTTTAGCGATTGATTGATCTTGCAAACTGCGTGAGTACAAAATTTGAGTATAGTCACGGCTTCACTTGATACCTGGACCGATTATTATGAAAATTGCTATATATATATGTATTTTTCCACGGAGAAGGTGCATAATATGCTCATTGAAGCCACTCGCCACCAGGTGGCACTGCAGAGTAGCAACTTCTGCCCCGTTCAACCGATTGTCATGAAAATCAGTATAATGATGTATTTTTTTGTTGGCGTAGCAACGCGCGTCGGGTACAGCTAGTTTTCTTATAAAATTTCCCAACTTTTTTTTCTTCCCATTTTCACTTTTTTTTGTCTTCTTTATCTTTATCTTTCTTTATCTGTACTAATAATAAAGCTGAAAATCTCTCTGTCTGGATAGCTCTCTGTCTGTCAGGATCTCTGTAACGCGCACAGCACCTAGACCGTTCGGCCGATTTTCATGAAATTTGGCAAAGAATTAGTTTGTAGCATGGGGGTGTGCACCTTTAAGTGATTTTTCGAAAATTCGATTTTGTTCTGTATCTATTTCAATTTTAAGAACATTTTCCCGAGTAAAATTATCATAAGATGGACGAGTAAATTACCGAGCTATCATGACGTGGAACCGTAACGTGGGCTAGCCAATAGGTGAGAAATTCATCATGCATTATTTGTAAATATACAGAGGAACGAAAAGACCTTTTAATTTTCTACTACGGGCAAAGCCATGCGGGTGCCACTAGTCATTAATACAAGCGCCAGACATAGAGATAAGAAATAGCCAAATGTTTTTTTTCTACTTGCATTTACTACTCTGCTTCTGTATGTACATTTAAACTATGATTTTTGTATATATTTATCCGAGAACATTCTTCATCACACTTATTTTTACCCGTTTCACGTATCAACTAGTTACTCACACAGAATATTAATGCGAATTCCGTAGCATAATATTCCACAATAATGCGAAATGCGAATTCCATAAATTTGAGCAAAGCTACACCAACGCTGTTTTGATACAAACAATGTAACTACTACTTCTTAACGCGAATCTAAATACGGAAAAAATTCTTTTTTCCTGGAGGTTTTTTTTTCTTTTTTTCCCCCTGGTCTTCCCCAAGAAAAAAAATTTCCCCCAAAGAATTCCCCTCAAAACCCATTTCCCCAAAATTTCCCCAGAGAGCACCACAGGGTTCGTACGCCTCCTGAAAATCCTGAAAAACTCCTGAAATTTAATTTTTTCTTCTAAGGGCCCTTAAAACTCCTGAATTTTTGTTTTAACCTCCTGATTTTTCTTCTCTCCTCCTGAAAATAATTTTTACTAGTAAAAGTTCTTCATCAATCTCAAAATCAAACTTTATCAATCACTAATTTTATTTCCATTTCGTCTCCGTTTAGGCGAGCATATTGAATCGTTGGCAGCCAATCAAAATTCTCATGTTATACAGATCACCCAGTGCTTTTCTCAAAGACATGGGGTGTGTCTGAACTAGGGGTGCGACATCGATGTCAATGTTTTGGAAACATCGATGTTTTTGTTAAAACATCGATGTTTTACTTTCGATGTTTTTGGACCATCGATGTTTTGATTTCGATGTTGATGTTCTTGCATTTTAATTGAAAATTATCATAAAATTTGCTCCAATTTTCTGGCTAGGTAATTAAGTTTACTTATGGAGTTGCCAAAAAAAAAACATAATTTTTTGCACCCACTTTATAAGATTAATTTTTCTGTGTAGAGGATGGTTTTTGGGAAGATCACTACAAGATAGTAGAAGATGAACTAGAGCAGCGGTTCCCAACCTTTTTCTCTTTGCGAACCCCTTGAAACAGGCAAAAAAGTTCGCGAACCCCCTGATGTTGAAATTAGTAACATGTAAGAAACAATAAAAAAAACAGCATGTTTGCTTTCCATTTTTTGCAGCATTTGATTGCAATAAACAAAAATATAATTGTAAAATATCATTAAGTGCAAACATTAATAAAAAGTTAAAACTACATCTACAAGAAAAATTATAAACAAGAAGTTTTATAAACCAACTATTTTTTTAAAGCATACTTTAAATTGGGGAAAAAATCCTTAATGCGATATTTGTGGCTGTTTGACGGAACAAAGAAACTGAAAGTTTGGTTCAATGTCTGACAGTTTGAGTCTTAAATCAGGCTCTGCATTCAATCTGCTTCGGTATTTATCTTTGAGATAAGTATAGGAGGAAAATCCTTTCTCGCACAGATATGTTGTACAAAATGGTAATAAAATTCGAATTGCTTTTTTGGACAAAACGGTATAGTCATTTCTTACACTGAGCCAGAACTCAATTAACGAGAGCTCTTTAAAGGTAGTTTTCAATGAATTATCACAGGATAACTCGATGAGCATTTCCTTTTCAGGTAATGTCAGGGTGTTCTCTAAGCATGGATTTCCTTCAAAAGGATTGCGTATCCAGTTGTTTGAGAGAGGGACGTTACGCCTATTAGGAAAATACTCGTCAAAAGTTAGTTCAAGATGTTGCAGATGTTCATATACATTTCTTTTAACGCTTTCATCAAGTTTCATTGAGTTTTCTGATAAAAAACTACTAAGAGAAGTGAAACAAGAAAACTCACTCATTTCCAGGCATTGGATCCAGAAATTCAATTTTTTTTACCATAGCTTCAATTTTATCATATACAACGAAAATATTAACAACTGCACCTTGCAAGGATAGATTTAATTCATTTAATTTTGAAAAGATGTCAGCTAAATATGCAAGCCTTTGCATCCAAAGAGGATCGAATATGCAAGTGGACAAGTGAAATGGATGATCAACAAAAAATGCTTGGACTTCTGACTTCAATTCAAATAAGCGTGTCAAAATTTTGCCACGGGAAAGCCATCTAACTTCTGTGTGAAGAAGTAAAGTAACATGAAGGCTTCTCAATTCCTCACAAAGCGCGTGAAATAGACGGCAGTTTGTGGCACGTGATTTTATGAAATTTACAATTTTTACTCGCACCACAAAGCCAACAAATTTTCCTGTCATTGATTTTGCACCATCCGTGCACACACCCACACACAAAGACCAATCTATTCCATTTTCTTCAAAGTAACTGTTGACCAGTTCGAAAATTGCTTCTCCAGTTGTGTTGGTTTTCAAAGGTTTTGCAAATAGTACATCTTCTTTAATTGTATCGTTAAAAATATACCTAACATAGACAAGTAATATTGCAGCGTTTGCTACATCAGTCGACTCATCAAGCTGGATCTCAAAATTATTCTCTTTTATTCTATTCACAAGTTCTTTCTCCACATTACTTGCCAAATCAGTAATTCTGCGTGATACTGTGTTGTTTGATAGCGGAACCAGGTCAATTTTTTTTTTGCTGAGACAGCATACACTTAACAATATCTTTAGCAGACGGTCCAATTAAATTTTCTGCAATTGTATATGGCTGTCCAGATCTTGCAATTCTATAACTGACTCGATATGAAGCTTCAAGGGCCATTTTACTATCTTCGTTGGATTCTAACAGGAACGTAGAGACGCTACACTTTTTATTATATTCCAATTTTCTTTTAAAATATTCGATAGGTTTGTCCTTGTGTGTCGGATGCTTTGTTTCGAGGTGTATTCTCAGAAGTGACGGTTTCAAACTGCTGTTCGCTAGAACTTCGTTGCAGAGAAGACAAAGCGGTCTAGGTTCAGACTCTTCTCCAGTAAAATAAAAGCCCATTTGTAAATAGTCACTGTCATATTTGATCGATTGATTGCTTGTCCATTTGTCGCTCAACCAAACTACCAGTTTTCAACCATCGATCCATAACAGCAGAAAGTTATTAAATCATAAAAATTACCAACACGATTATAACTTCACAAACAGAGTAGCAAGTTCACGTAGCAAAACCAATTGCAAACAAAATCACTTGTTTTCAAACATCTCTAAAGTATCTCTAAATACGTCTGTTAACAACTATTTCCCCAGAACTATGAGCATGCTGATGTTATATATTTTTGAAAATGAACAGATGGGTAAAATCCAGTAATAAATTTTAAGTTTGGAGCCTTTTGCTGTCATGTCTGCTATTCGATGACTGAATTCGACGGAAATTCCCGAGTAATATTTCAACCAGATTAGAAATAATACCCCTATGATGCATTGTTTGAGAATTCTTTATTTTTTTCGACATATGTATATTATGTATATTGTTTGATTGACTCCACGCGATGGCGCCTTTTTAAGGTCATCGTGATCCCCGCCACAGCTTAATACAACGTTTCTGCATGGCGCCTCGCAATATAGAAGGAAGGATATCTCTTTTTGTTGTCTATCGAAAAAAAAAATGAGAAAATTTCTTTTTAACCAAGATTATAAAACCGCTGAAAGTTTTTTTTTTTTTTTTTTTTTTTTTTTTTGAGCTTAATACAAGAGTCTGGCGCGTTTTCAAATTAAAAAAAAAAATTATTAACTATGTGTGCAAATTGAATATTTTATAATTTTTTACCAAACTAGGAAAAATCCGCCATTGCACCGAAATTTTCGCGAACCCCCTTCCTGCACCTCGCGAACCCCTGGGGGTTCGCGAACCACC
The DNA here is from genome assembly GCF_026930045.1 of Uloborus diversus. NCBI lineage: Eukaryota > Metazoa > Arthropoda > Arachnida > Araneae > Uloboridae > Uloborus > Uloborus diversus. Next base: position 118,023,859 of record NC_072731.1, on the reverse strand, counting down.
GGTTGGGAACCTCTGAACTAGAGAGTGAGGTAGAGGTCAAAGCTATTGGAAGAACCTGAAACTGGTAGTCTGGTGCCAAAACTTGCAGTCTATTTCAAGGCTCCAGTTCCTAAACTGAAGGAAAATCCTATATGTTACTACGGTGAAAATTATAGCTTTAAAAATTCAGAGCTGGTAAACGTTGCTTTAAAGTATTTGATAGTGATGGCAACTTCTGTTCCGTCGGAAACAGATGTTTCTCTGACTGGAGGGATAGTCTGCAAAAAGAGAAATGCGTTTCGGGGGGACAAAGTAAACAAACTTCTTTTTCTCCAAACTGTCAGCACCAATATTCGGGGTTACTTATCGACTTCCCCAATAAGTTGTCCCTCTATTACTAACAATTTGTGTTTAGTTATTAACTAACAGTACAGCACATATTGTCCACCTATGGCACGTTGAGCTCCGTGGTCCGACCGATTTATCGATTCCATTAACATGAAATAGGGGTGAGAAAATACGGCTTATAAATTTGTGGATTTTGTTGGCAGTGTATTGCCCATTTGGCGAACAATATTACTATACCTAACTATTAACAAGCGGTACAGGATTTTCTCGCCAATAAAAGGTTTGCAATGGTTGCCCAATCACGCCTAACAATGCCTCTTCATACCGATTGCTCTCCCTTGAAAGAAATGGACTTGTTCAAGGCCATTGCTCAACTTGTCGGAGCTGAACAGTATTTCTTGCTCTTAAAAATAATTGTTAGAATCACGGCCGGCTGTAATCGATTTGCCGCCCCTGGCCTATGTATTTTTTATCTTAAATCATCGAGCATACTCTCACGTACTGCTGATTTTGAGCTACAAAAAAAAAAAAAAAAAGGAACTAAATTGAGTTTTTCATTTTCCCCCTTATTTTTTTGCCTCTTTACATTTTGCCATTATGAAATTGGCCGCTTCCAAACTCTGTCGCCCTAGGCGGTGGCATAGGTCACAACCCCAAGAGCCGGGCCTGGTTAGAATTAATTTTATATTTTTAAAATAATTAACACAACTTTTTCGCATCATTCAACTGACGGTAAGTGCTATGATACATTTTTTCTTAGATTATTTTTTGATGTAAATTTACTTTTAGTTTCATTTAGTTTGAAAATATTTCCCTATTACTATAACTAGTTTGTATTAATCAGCGCTTGTCTTATATTATCAGTTTTTGTCCTACTATAATACCAAGATGTTGCGAATTTATTATTATATTATTTTCATGGTTTAAGATTCAGTATTTTCAATATATTCGTCGGTTACGTATTTTTTGGTATTGCTTAAATTAGTGTAGTATACTCAAAAATGTATGTTATATATTAATAAAAAGATCGATGTTTTAAAACATCGATGTTTCCAAACATCGATGTTTTTTGGTCGATATATCAATACCATCGATGTTTTAATTTCTAACATCGATGTTTTGGCATCGATGTCGCACCACTAGTCTGAACCGACTGACCGGTTACTCCGTTCGAACATGCCCATTACGTTTACTGATCGTAACTGCCACTAGAGAATAAACCAAGAGCATATGTTAGGTTTTGTATTAACAGCTTTTAAGCATATTTTCTTTATTGCTAATTAGTAGCGCTATTGCTTTTTTGTTGTATATTTAGTATTAATAATATGCTGGGTGGTAAATGCGTGTTTAATGATAATTGGCTTCTAGATAAGAAGTACAGAAACTGGATCTTGAAAGTTCCCGAAGCTCATTTCAAAGCTTGCTATTCGCCATGCAATAGAGTTTTTGATATTTCGAACATGGGCGAGTCTGCTCTTAAATATCATGTAAGAGGCCAAAAAACACAAATATACAATGGTTAATGGTAATTTTGACAGCAAAGTAGATAAAATGTTACGAAAACTAGTTTTCTTGTAAAAACCGCTCCTGTTATTACTCCTGAAAATTTTCCTTTGGAACCTAAAAACTCCTGAAATTCATTTTGTCTGGAAGAGTATGAACCTTGGCACCAGATTTCCCCAAAATGGGGAATTTTCCCCCAATCTGGCAACACTGGTCAAAGGAGGAGAGCGGAAAAGCTACACCCCACCAGTATTGCCAGATTGGGGGAAATTTCCCCATTTTGGGGGAAATCTGGTGCTCTCTGGGGAAATTTTGGGGAAATAGGTTTTGAGGGGAATTCTTTGGGGAATTTTTTTTTCTTGGGGAAAACCTGGGGGAAAAAATTGTATTTAAATTCGCGTCTTTTCATCTGGTACCTTGTTTGTATCAAACAGCGTTGGTTTATCTTTGCTCAACTTTATGGAATTCGCATTTCGCATTATGTGGAATATTATGCTACGGAATTCGCATTAATAGTTCTGCGTGAGTAACTTAGTTGATACCTGAAACAGGCAAACATAAATATGATGAAGAATGTTCTTGGATAAATATATACAAAAATCATAGTTTAAATGTACATACAGAAGCAGAGTAGCTTATGCGAGTAGGAAAAAAAAATTTGGTTATTTCTTATGTGTCGGTCAAGTGCTTGTATTTATGACTAGTGGCACCCGCACGGCTTTGCCCGTAGTAGAAAATTAAAAGGTATTTTGGATCCCCTGTATATTTACAAATAATGCATGATGAATTTCTCGCCAATTGGCTTGTCCACGTTACGGTTCCACATTATGACACCTTGGTAATTTAGTCATCCATCTCATGATAATTTTGCTCGGGAAAATGTTCTTAAAATTGGAAAGAAAAAGAACAAATTTGAATTTTCGAAAAATCGCTTAAAAGTGCACACCCCCACAGTGTTGCCAGATGGTCAAATCCAGATTTCCCCCATTCCCTTCCAACTTTTCCCCAAAAAAGCCATGTTTTCTATCAAAATTCCCCAAATTCAAAAATTATTTTTCCACTAATATTTTCATAAAATGAATCGACTTCCTCTAATATTTTTGTCTCTTGAAAATAAAATTTTTCCCCAAAAAGCCAGATTTTCTTATAAAATTCCCCCCCCCCTTTTTTTTTCTTCCCATGTTCGCTTCTTTTTTTTTTTGTCTTCTTTATCTTTATCTTTACTAATAATAAAGCTGAAAATCTCTCTCTCTCTCTGTCTGTCAGGATCTCTGATGCGCATAGCATCTAGACCGTTCGGCCGATTTTCATGAAATTTGGCAAAGGATTAGTTTAAAGCATGGGGGGGGGGGGGGGGCACCTTTAAGCAATTTTTCGAGAATTCAATTTTGTTCTTTTTCTATTCCATTTTCCCGAGCAAAATTATCATAAGATGGACGAGTAAATTACCAAGCTATCAAAACGTGGAACCGTAACTTGGGCAAGCCAATTAGCGAGAAATTCATCATGCATTATTTGTAAATATGCAGGGGAACCAAAAGACCTTTTAATTTCTACTACGGGCAAAGCCGTGCAGGTGCCACTAGTCATAAGCGCCTGACCGAAAGATAAGAAATCGCCAAAGGTTTTTTTTTTCTACTTGCATTTACTACTCTGTTTCTGTATGTACATTTAAACTATGATTTTTGTATATATTTATCCAAGAACATTCTTCATCACTTATTTTTGCCTATTTCACGTATCAACTAGGTACTCACGCAGAACATTAATGCGAATTCCGCAGCATAATATTCCACATAATGCGAAATGCGAATTCCATAAAGTTGAGCAAAGCTAAACCAACGTTGTTTGATACAAACACTACTACTTCTTGACGCGAATCTAAATACGAAAAAATTCTTTTTTCCCCAGGTTTTCCTCAAGAAAAAAATTTTCCCCCAAAGAATTCGCCTCAAAAACCATTTCCCCAAAATTTCCCCAGAAAGCACCAGATTTCCCCAAAATGAGGAAATTTCCCCCAGTCTGGTAACACTGCACCCCCATGCTACAAACTAATTCTTTGCCAAATTTCATGAAAATCGGTCGAACGGTCTAGGTCCTATGCGCGTCATAAAGATCCTGACAGAGAGACTTTCAGCTTTATTATTGGTAAAGATAAAAAAAAGATAAAGATAAAGAAGACAAAAAAAAAAAAAAAAAAGCGAAAATGGGAAGAAAAAAATAGTTCGGGAATTTTATGAGAAAATTTAGCTATTTGGGGAAATGTTTTTTTTTCAAGAGACAAAAATATCAGAGGAAGTCGATTCATTTTATGAAAATATTAGTGGAAAAATTATTTTTGGGGAATTTTTTTTTAAAGAATAATAGCTTGTAATGTTTCGCCCAATCATTTTTAGTTTGCTTGCATAGATAGACTTTTTCTTTTTGCATTTCCGCTAATGAAGATTTGTACGTATTTTTCTGGGATATAATCTACAGGGTAGCATGTATACTTATATTTACATCTTAGTTTTCGTATTTTTCGGATCTAACTTAAATTTTACAATTAATCTAATATTGGTTCATCTGCCAGACTATTTTTTTGATTTTTGATTCGCTTCATGGACCTTGAAAAATATTCTGCTACCGGGGTGGAATTCAAAGAAAAAGTTAGTATTTATTTTCCGTTTTAGAAATACTAGAACATTCTGATCGTGATTTGACAATTTTATTCTTTTCTTTAGTGCATCGTTTCTCAATCTTTTTTGAAACGCGTTATTGTAAAAATTCGAGGACCGGTGAGGCCTTTCTCTTTTTTTTTTTCCTCAAAAGAAATTAAATTGATAATAATAAATTAAATTATAAAATACCTTCTATTTTCGGACAGTTTAAAACTGTTTTTTTTTTTCGGACCCGTGAGATTTTTTATTAATTTTTTTCCCGTGTAAAAAAAAGGTCGACTCGGGGTCTGTTAAAAAGTGAAAAAGATTGGACGGCTGATGGTTTTTTTTTCTTTTTTACAAAAGAATAACAACAACAATAATAATTAAAACTAGTATGTTGTGGCCATCACGAAACTTTCTTCTATATTTTTCCTTTTTCTGATCCCTCCCCATGCTTGACGAGGAAGCAATATTCCTGACAAAAACAAAATTACACATGCAAAAACTTGACGACCATCCCAATGTCTGAATTATTGCAAAAGCAAAGCAAAGAGCGAAAATCGAAAGTTATTTTAAACGCCTTGCTTGAATTAATTACAAATATTTTATTTGTTAACAAACATAAGATGGCAACAGTTAAAAAATTTAAATCATTGAGATAATATTTCCGATCATTTCCATACAATTAAAATCACGAGAAATACGCAGACGACAATCTATTACGTTTTATCTTTCTTATTGTTGCATTAATAAAGCTATTTTTTTATTCGCAAAAAAAAAAAAAAAAAAAAAAAAATCAACACCTCTTAGAGCGATTGGCGTCAAAATTGAACCAAAGCCTGTTTACATATGGATTCACATATATTCCAAATTTCAACCAGAACGTAGCATTACTTCTTGAGATAGGGCACTCACAATGGAAAAAAAGAACGGGCGATTGCGCTACCCCCTTTTTAGCTGTTGACACCAAAATAAAATCAGCTCTTATACCCACTAAGGGCTACTTGTCAAAAATTTTTTGTTTGATTCCGTTTGTTATTTCTTGAGATACAGCAGTCACAATTGACGACAAAAAACGTTCTATAGCTCAACCCCCGTTTGAGTTATTGACACCAAAATTGAATCAGCACCTGTTCCTGTTAATGGCGACATATGGACCAAATTTTGTTTGATTCCGCCAATTACTTCCTGAGGAATAGCAAGCACGCGTAACTCAAAAAACGTCCCATTGCTCCACCCCCCTTGGAGGAATTCGCGCCAAAAACCAATGGGCACAAGTTCACATAGGGGCACATATGTGTACCAAATTTCGTTCGATTTCATGCGGTAGTTTTTGCTGTAGAGCGGCCACAAAAAACTGGTCACACACAGACGTGACATACACACATACATACACACACACAGACAGACAGACATTTTCCAAAAATAGTCGAAATGGACTCAGCACACCTCAAAACGTTCGAATCCGTCAAAATTCGAAATTCGAAAATTTGCACGAATCCAATACTTTCTTCTATATATTAGATATAGAAGAAAGTAAAAATACATGAATTAAACTTTACTTGTATTAAAGAGTCTTACCACAAAATTTCAAACATGCCTTTTACTGCGGTTATTTAAAGAAAGATTTTATATCCGTGTGACTGTATAAAAAAATACCTTTTCGACTACTTTCAGACAAGAATCATCTTTTTCGAAACCATGTTAAACTGAGTTTTCCTCTAAACTTTGAGAAATAAGTTGACGTTTTTTTTTCTGACTTGTACGATTTTACAATTTTTTCCTTGTGCATAACATATGCCCAAATTATTTTCTCAGTTTTGTAACAGACTGAAAGAGTGAACGTGATAGCATTTTACAATTTTAATTACAGTTTCAATCAAAATAATTTTAGAACTGTTATCTTGCATCGATAAGACAAAATATTTTTTGCGATAATCTGTTTGTGAAATAGCAAAAGGAATTACCGAAAGCTATTTATACTGAAACATCTTATGAAACTTGATATCCGAAGTGACGTTTTTATCCAAGACATTCGAATTATTTTAGTACCATTCTATTCATTATCACGGCTGTTCGAATTCCTTACACTTCAGAAATCGGACCCGCATTGTGATCTCAGCGAAAGAAAATCCTTTTGCCGCGAATGCAGCTGTTACTGAACGCGCGCGACATGACAGGCTTGTTTCAATTATTTAATTTTTAACTCTTGCTTTGGGAAACGTTTTACAGCTGGTTTCGCTAACCGTTAGATTTGAAACCACTCCCGTAGAAAAGCAAATTCGATACATGATCTTATTTCTTTGTATCTGAAGTAGCATGAAGCATGACTTTCCCACATGACGTTGCCACATGCTATTGTTTCCACGACGCTCTTCCTTATTTGAGTTGTAATTCCACGGTGTCAAACTGCAATTTAAGTGGATTCATGAATGCATGCATTAAATGAAGCGCGTGTGTGTGCAGTGTCAGGAGGTCTAGGAAGTTTCCGAGGTGGGGCAAAACTTCAAAATGCCACCTACCCCCAACACAAACATATCCATCGTGCTTTAAACCATAACAGCTTAAAACTAACTTTTCAATTTTTAAAGTTTGAACAGAACAGTTTGTCGGGTCCTCTAGTCTTATCATATAAAAATCTTCTTTGCGGACGTTTGTCACCATAAGACTTTTAAACGGCTGGACCGATTTTGATCGAATTTTTTTGTGTGTAATTAATTTGTGGCAAGCATGGTTTCGAAGCGCGATGGATCGAATCGAAAACGTTTTTGTTAATTAATTAATTTAAGGATTGGATATTTATATCTCCGAAATGATTAATATTTATTTTAACCTATTTTGAGCGAGAACTGAAATAAATATTTAACCTGTTGCCAAAGGACAATAAGAAAGCCAGCTCTGCTTTTTATAATGAAATTTCCTACTGTGATATGTCAATTGAGAATAGATAAAACGTAGAGAGAGAGAGAAGCCTTCATTTCTTGAAGGCAACGATTTTAAGTCCCGTGATATATTTTAAAGTAAAGTACTGGCAGATTCACGCAAAACGTGTGTTCTGTCGTCGTAGTTGAACCATGTGACCGGATCGGTGCTTTTGGTTTTCCTAACCAAATGATCAGAAAGTACCGTACCTAGCAACATTTGTTTCTCGGATGAAATCCATCTGAATTTTGGCACCAATGTCGAGAATACTTTAAGCATCAGGGCCGGATTTGGAAGTGTGGAGGCCCTGCGGCAACGAAGGAGTGGAGGCCCTTAATCAAGGTTCGAAAAGATCATATTTTCGAAAATATCCAATCTTTAATATATATCCGAATATTTTGATATACATATCCGATATTTGACCCGTGAAAATTAGGATACTTTGTAAAAATTTTATTGTGGGGGCCCCTTTGTTGCGGAGGCCCCGGGGCAGTAGCCCCGCCTGCCCTCCCTTAAATCCGGGCCCTGTTAAGGATTATCAAACTAATCAGCACATTATTAAAGGAAAAGATGATGGAATTTAAAGACGAAACAAATTTTATTTTCGTCCAGATAAATTACGACAGGGTAGTTCTGTACACGAAAGATCAGTGCAGTGGAAGATCTTTATCTTTGGTGGAAAGAACAAATTAGGGAATATATGAAGTTTAAAAAGCTTTCGTTCAAAAGATCGGACCGCTAATCTGTCGGAGTTGGTTCCGCCCACTGATCGGCTGGATTACAGTAACGTGGTGGCTTGGTGACTTTGACTATAAACGATAGAGTTGCGTGATCATTTGTTTACATTTTAAAGCTACTGTTAATACACTTTATTATATTTTATATTTATTTGGCGAAATATTTCAAATTGAAAAGAATTGTTTTTCGTTTTGAAAGAGTGTTTAGTCATTTTAGTTGAAGAATGTTTACTTTACATCAGGAGGGGGGGGGGGGTTGAGTCATTTTCGGCTTATTCAGAGAACTGTTTTTACATTTATAATTTTTCTAAAAGATGTTCTTTCAATTGTTTTATTCTTCATATAGTACAGTAAAATTAGGCCAAAAAATGGCCAAACCCAAACATCCAAAAAAAAAAGGTGAAACCTGTTGCAAATTACTTCTTACCCTTCCAGCAAGAACGGGTAAAAAGTCCCAGCACTTTGCGCGTCGGGTTTGGGGGGGAAGGGGGGGGGACGAAATTATTCTCTATTTAAATAAAAATAATTTCTATTACTTAAAAAAAATTCTCAAACCTCGCAGAAACCACTCTATAATAGTAAAATAATAAACTCTCACAGAAAAAAAAATTTAATTAACAGGGGTGCACAGGCGGGGGGGAATGGGGGGGGGGTTCATGGAGCCGCTTTGCGTCATTGGAATTTTTAAGGCAGTTTTTTCAAGGGGTATTTCTTTCTTTTTTGAGGTCTTTTATTCCGGATGGATACTCCGTCACACTTAAGGGGTGCGCCATCGCTTTTTTTTTTTTGGGGGGGGGGGGCTGAATTTACATTCTAAAATCAACAATTGCAGTGAAGTTCACGAAAAAATTTGCCTGATTTAAACTTTTCCGTAGTACAAAATGCCACACAATGATATGGTAATGTCAGAAATGATAATTCTTAAAGATCTAAGCGAGCTCAGTAACCAAATTATTTGTGACTGGAGTTATTAAACTGTTTAGAGCCTTGAAAAACAAAATTCCTGTGCAGCATAAAAAAAAGTCCAATTTGACCAAAGTTTCCCTACTTGTTCTTGATTAACTTACTTCAACTCTTCTACAATCTTTTGCCATCACCATAATGGGGGACAAACCGAAATTGCCAATAGTGAGAAGGGCAATGCTGCAATTCTGCACCCTCTAAGTCGGTGGGGGTTCTCATTTGCAAACATCGAGCTACCTCTCTTTTACGCAGCTGGTTATGTGAATTATGCTAAATATGCAGACATATACTTTCAACACTATCTCAAACTTTTGAGTACATTATGCGATAAAAAATATTTGATCACATCAAACATCAGCTAAAACATCAGCTATCCAACGATCTAACGCAGTGACAAATTCAGGTGGTCTAGAACCTGTAGTGATTCAACGATAGAACAAGTCTTGATGAGAGCAATGAGCAATACAACAATAGAATGCTAAATATTTACACCTTTTTGTCTCCCAGTTTGGAAATCACAATCCATTTTTAATGCCCCCAGAAGTTTCTTCCCTCTTAAGTTGGTAGTGGTATTGCTCGCTGATGATAAGGTGAGTTGCGATGACCCCTTTAACGTTCGGGTAGTAACATCAAAGGATATTGAAGAAAAACAATTTTGTATCATTTCTTTGTAAAGGAGGTAAACAGTTATGTCTTTAGCTTCTGTTACGAGAGTAGTTACTATCTGTAAAGATGTGTAAGCCAAAACCATCTTTTACACCGAATGGTATGAACAGTAAAGATGGAATAACAAATTGTTAAAAATTCTGGACGAGTTATGCGCTGATCCTCCATCAGTATTCGATGAATCTGGTTTCAGAAGGAAAGAAATCTTGTATAGTTAAAGTGCTATTATCTGAAGCAAAAGGTTCATCCACCATCACAGAACGAACAGCTGGTGTCATATATGAGGCAGTGAGAAGCAAAGGGATGTAAGTGGACATTTTCAAGTTTTGAATAAAACGCGTTTAAAGATAAGATCCTAGGTAGGCTTTCATTGATTTTCTTTTCTAAATCATGCTGTATAGAAGCAACTACCAGGTCTACTAGTACCATCTCTTGCCTCAAGATAGAGGAGAGGTTCACCAACTATTTGTACTGGTTATCTCTAAATTTTGAACTTTGCCACTTGCTCCCCTTTGCTTCTCACTGCCTCATATGTAATAGCTGGAAGATACCTGCTTGATCATATTTTTGGTAATGATCTGTAAGCTTCAAGGAAATATGACAGCAATGCAGTGTATAGCTAATTTGTAAGTATGGGAAAGCTAGTGTCATTTTTGATGGGTGCAAAGAAAGCACCACAGCAATATAATCTGCGTCCTATTACAACAGCCAAGCCTTCTGCTCTAGAAGACTTTCTGCGTCTCCAATCTTGTGCTTGCTCTGAGGAGTTCAATGGATATAGTGAATGTTTGAAAAGTCTGAAAGTGGACTGAAGTGCTCAATTATATGCACAAACTGTGTTAGACATAGCTGCAACAATAACGATTTTGCTGAGGATCTATGTTCCAAAAACATCTTGATAACGAAGCCTTTTTGTTACAAGCTTAGGAGAAATCATTTGAAAGCAAAAAAAAAAAAACAGTTCAGCGTAATTTTTCTGGCCATTTAATCAAATGTGCACCATTAGAGGGGGTGAGGGGGGGGGGAGGATAATATTTTAGTATATAATTTCGTTTTGGGACGTGAGCTACTGCTCTTATGGGATAGACAGTCCTGATTTAATGCATTTTTGATTTGCATGAAATAATACTTCTACTTGAAATAAAGGGGGGGGGGAGTGAGGATTTATTTTATTTGGTGGGGGGGGGGTGCTGTAGCTTTGAGAGGAGATGCACCATCAATCTTGGAAGATGGACACACTCGATTTCTAACTTTAACTTAGCATAAAATAATGTTTCCATATGAAATGTATGGAGGGGGGTTCGGGGGTACTGCTTCGTTTTACGGGGATAGGGGGGCTCTGTAGCATTGGTGGGTTATGTCATCCCTCTTGGGGGTCAAACACCTTTAATTTCATGCTTTTAAATTTAGTAAAACATAATATTCTCACTCTAAATTTACTCTAAAAATTCTGGAAAAATACCCAAAACAGCAATTTTTAGATGCCCCCCATTCCAAAACCCGACGCACAATGGGGTGGGACTTTTTACCTGTTCTTATTGGGAGGGTACTAAACAATTTGCATCAGGTTTAGCTTTTTTTTTTGGATGTTTGGGTCCGACCCCTATTTTTACTGTACTAATATGGGGGATGTTGCAGCGAGATTTCCCGTTTGTTCTAGATGGGTAGTTAGATTTTTACACTTAATATCTGAGGACGCTTTTCATCCTATGTGTATGGCTGAATTGCAATTTGTTTTACGGTATATCTCCGTTAAAGAAAAATGTCATACAGACATGATTAGTATAAAGTGAATTTTTAATCAAACCCTTTCGCACTTTACAGTTTATTAAAAAAAATTAAAATACAACTTGATAGAAAAATTTAAAGCAAGATGGATGTGGGCGTGTGTGTGTGTGGGGGGGGGGGCATTTTGAAGTTTTGCCCCACCTCGGAAACTTCCTAGATCCGGCACTGCAATCATCGAAGCCCTTCATATCACAGGGTGAATTTGATCACCCTTACCTGGGTCCCAGGAAACTTGGGCATTTCCGCGCATGAATTTGCTGACCATCTTGCCAAAGCAGGTTCCTTTACTGGTTCTTTCATTTATCACATTGCCTCTGAAGACATTATCTCCAAGAATAAAAGTAAAGTCGAAGCAAAGAGCGATAATGACTGGACTAACAGTAAATATTATGGGCACTTTGACCTATTACAGCTCTGTTAATTATTATATCAAGTGGACACCAATAGGACACCGCCCGGGGCAAAAACCCCGGCTTGCACCCCCCCTCCCCATAGATCCGTCTCTGTTCAGCTTGATAGAAAAATTTATGGCAAGATGGATGGATGTGTTGGGGGGGGGGGGGAGGCTGCATTTTGAGTTTTTGCTCCACCTCGGGAAAATTCCTAGATCCGGCCCTGGTTGAACTTCAGAAATCTGAGAAACCTACATCAAATGTTACTAAATCCTGTTTAATGCAGGGTGTCCAGTAAAGGACTGCCTTATTTCAAAATTAAATATCTCGAAAGCAAAGGTCGATAGTGGAATGAAACAAACGGTGTGTTTGTTGTGAAACCCATAAAATCATGTACAGAAAGTTGGAAATTAGTAACAAAAATTGCCAACATGGGCGCTGCACGCTGTAATTGCAATAGAAGTCCCCATAAATAGTGCTGCGAAGGGGTTAGGTGCTTCAGCAGTGGTTTAGCCTATCGGAGGTACGGTGAAACCTGTGTAAGTTGACCACTTGCGGTGCACTACTTGAGTGGTCAACTGAAACAGGTGGTCAACTTACAGAGGTTGATTTATATGGTAATGGCTAATTCTGTACCCGATAAAAGCGGTCAACTTAGACAGGTGGTCAACTTCACAGGTTTTACTGTACTTACATTTTCGCTAGAAATTATCGTCCAACCCCTTCGCAGCACTATTTATACGGACTTCTATTACAATTACAGCGTGCAGCGCCCTCTGATGGCAATTTTTGTTACTAAATTCCAAGTTTCTGTATATGATTTTTATGGGTTTCACAATAAACATACCGTTTATTTTATTCCAATATCGGCTTTTGTTTTCGAGACATTAAATTTTGAAATCGGGGAATCCTTTCCTGGACACCCTGTATATTTTTATTATTAAATCTTTGTATCGTTTGGTCATGGGCTGTTGGAATAAGCTTATAAGAAACCACCGTTAAAAAGCTACCTGTCTATTTTTCGCGCTACAGCCATGGTTCGGAAGAAATGTTGAAAGTTGAAGGGGTTAATGACTTATGATGGCTTGTTTGCGTAATCTTGGTTTACTCCCAACAGTAATAAGAGTCTATATGTTTGTTCTAACAAACTAATGTGTGAATCTTTACGTAAAAAATAGTCATTAAACGGTGCTTTTTCTAGATGTTATTTCAGTAAATTTTTTTATTTCTTATTTGTTGAAGTAAAATTGGAGTTTGGGGGCAGGGGGAGGCGTCGAGTAGCTACTTGTCTTGCTCATTTATTTTGATAAGGTTATATCTTTTTGAACTGCGCTGTCATCGGTTGACAAGCGTGAGTTCTCTTTTTCTTGTTACACCAATGCTACGGTCGTAGATTTTAGAGCGCATTTCTTGGCACGGTCGCTTGCCAAGGCGTTTTTATCACTCTCTAAAATTCTTAACTGTCATTTTTACGTTTGAAAATGGATTTCTTCAAAATAATTTGCAACCACAAATTTTAGGGATTTGAAGAGAAGGAATGGTTTATTTGAATCAAGTTATTCTAACCGATATTAAAGAAGATGGTGTTGATATTTTCAATTGGCTATTTCATATTTTTTCTTTTTCTTTCTTGTAATATTAAATGCTTAAAGCATGTTACTGTCGCAATTCTTTGTTCTCTCTCTCTCTCTCTCTTTGTTTGTTTCTTCTTTTTTTTTCCAAGCAAACTTAAGCAGTTCGAGATGATTGTTTGCTGTGGACAGCTACTGTCTGACCACGGATTGTATGGAAAGACAAACATCCGTTTTAATCCGGAAATGGACAAATCTATTAGTTTTTAGCGATGCCATCTTTTGCAGAAGCAGTCTCATTCAAATGAGCGGAATACCGGCATCAAAATTTTACTTTTCCCCCTCATTCAGATAGATTCGTCTTATTTGGACGTTTGACAGTTCCATACAATCCGTGGTTGGACAGTACGTCCTTTCACACCAGTTTTTAAAGCAAGTTTATTTCTTGTAATATTTAGCAAGTGGGGACTTGGTTCTTTTCGGAGCCCTCATTATTGTGTAAGACAAAAATGGGAATTTATTTTCTCCGATGATAATGTTTATAACTTAATCAAAAAGTAAAATAAAATGGGAGAGGGGGAGGGGGCTTTTTTGTGTATGAAAAAAAAATCTGTAATATTGCATTGAGCAGGAACCTTAACTTTTTTGGCTCATGGCCTCCTTTACAACATTAAATATGGCTGTGCCCCCCCCTCCCACGTGTACTATAGTAGACGCCGGTTAATTAAATCAACCGCTTTAATAAATCAAATTGTCAAAAACAGAATAAAATCTAGTTTTATTGAATTTGCCGCTTTATTGAATCAGCCGCTTTATGTGATTCATATAAGCGGCGCACTTTATACTTATACAATGCGCCATTGTCTGTTTGTGAGCCTGAGTGTGAAATATACCCAAAGATACATTTCTCATTTATAAACACATGCACATATACAAAATATTTCATTTTAAAAAATAATTCCAAATATAAATTTCTAGTTCTGTTTTTGATGTTTATACAGGTGCCGGAGCAGTGTAAATTTGATTTTTAGCCTTGCGTTTGGTGCATTCTTACTAAAAATTTAATACCAGGGGTAAAACTGGCTAGATCATATTTTAAATCCTATTTCTAAATCTTATTCGAACGAATTCGCTCTTTTGTTTTCATTTGAAGAAGTCAGTTAAAGACCAATGCGCCAAGATTTGCAGTTGGGTTGGAAAAATGGTGATTCAGCTTTTTACTAAAGCTGGGGTTACTTCTTAAACTAACTCATGAATAAAAAGGACGTTTTTAATTATTATTATTATTTTAAATTTATATCGTTCTGTACGATGATTCTTAACGAATAGAATCTGTTGGACAGGTTATTTGCTTCAAATTTATGAATTGCTCTTAATAGGATTTATAAGCAACATGTCAGAAAATTCAAACTTCATACCATCGTACAATTATTTACAGTACTTTGGTGCATCAAAAAAAAGAAAAAAACTTCCCCCTAAACTCAGTTTTTTTCCTTTTTTAGATCATAGAAAAGTGCTAAAAGGAACCATATAAGTAATTTTATTCTGGTGGTAATACGAAAGACTTACATTTCTAAGAGATTTTCTTTTTGCCTGCAAATATAGATTAAAAATATACTATCCTTTTTGGGAAAATACGTTTGTTTTCCCCACATATTGAGAGTAAATTTGCAGCCTCTAAAAAAATGCCGCCCGGGGTGAACCGCCCCTCCCGCCCCACTACAACTACGCCACTGGTCTTACGTATCCCCCCCCCCTCCATCACCTCAACTATACTTGGTCAATACAAGCATAGTGCAATCGGAAAATCGGGATTTGAAACTGAAGCAGGCTATTAAATGAAAGTATAGTAAGTTCGTACGCATAATGTATATATATTACTACACATATAATTTTATTTTGAGCGTGTTTTTTTAGAACTCATGAAATCAAAGATGCAAATAACTAATATACATGAATTTGAGGAAATCTATTATCTAGGTGAGATTGGCATATAAGACCAGCTTCGTTGGTGGGAGGGCTGCCATTGCTTGTGATTGATACATTTCTGAATGTTAGGTTGCAATTAACGCAGTGCATCAGATTACTTTCAGGACCTTCTTCGATGTTTTGACTTTGTATGTGGTGCTAATGCTGGAAGTTCAGATTCACTCATATGTTGATGAAAACTACACCAACAACCTGAAGAAGGCGATAATGTAGAAAATATTCAGATATGACCACAAAATTGAGCAAATTATAGTTAGTTTTACTTTTCCATTTTATTTTTTCTAGATATGCAAGCCTCCCAAGACACTCTTCTTCGACCACTAGGGAGGTGTGCACCTCCCTCGCCTTAGTTTGAGAATTGCTTTCTTACAGCGAGCAGAAAAACCCTTTTAAAACTTGCACCCCGTTTGTTTTGACTTGCAGTGGCGGATTTATAATATCGAAAATGTTGCAATAGCGCGAGAGGCCCCATGAACATAGGGGCCCCGAAGGAGTTACAAAAAGGCTTATGATAAATGTTTTACTAGTTCCGTGATAAAGAAAGAGGGCCCCCAAATGTATTTCGACGGGCCCCAAACTTGTAACTCTACCGAACTGATACAGAAAAGACTGCATTACTGTGATTCATATTACAAATATCGAAAAATTAAAAATTACCGTCGGTTCAACGGGAATCTAACAAAATGTCACAAAAACCGGTTTCGCCATCTCATATTTGTTACCAAGTTGGTCTCCAATTCGGCAATATATCACCAAATGATCATCAGTCTAAGACGCTGTATTAGCTTTGCATTGAAATAAGTAATTAATAGCCACAAAAATATGAGTAAATAGGCTTTTTATTTAGAGCACCCGATTGAAAATAAAAAGGGAAGTGCGCATCTGGAACGTACGCAGACCCTGCATACGAAATTTTTACATCTACACTAACCATTTTTGAGTTATGACTTATCTATACTAATGTTATAAAGAGAGCGGATTTTTGTATGTTTATATGTTCGAGGTAATCTCCGGAACCACTTCACCTATTTGAAAAATTCCTTCACTATATGAAAGGTGCACTCTTACTGAGTGACATAGGCTATTATAAATTAGGCATATCTTTCTTTGCACTATTTTTTAAAACTTATAAGTTCTCTTCGCTACCGGTTTATGTTTCGTACTGTTTTGTTCTTATACAGGGTTGCCACGCACCGGGAAAACCTAGAATTGTCAGGAAAAATGAAAATGGCCGAAAATCAGGGAAATGTCAGGGAAAATGAAAATTGCATATTTCCGATCGTTCTTAGTGCGGCCCGCGACGTCCAAAAAAAAAAAAAAAAAAAAACTTTCAGCCTTGTTTTTTTCACCGCCATTCCCTTCCCATTCGTCGTTTTGTCATTCCCCTCTTTCTTCTTCCCCCTGCAGTTCTTTTTATCAACTCTCTGCCATTAGCGCGTGCGCCATAGCAGTCGGCGGCGGACATGCGCAGAAGGGTACTTCTTTTCCTCCTCGTTTGAGCGAGCCGGCCGAGCGGGCTCTGTTTAAACGCTTCTTGTTTACGTCGGCAGGTCTGAAGTTGTTATGATGCACAACACATTGTTTTGTCTGCGAGTGCGACTGAAGTTTTTAATGAGCTGCAATAATCTTTTCATATTTTATATTATTTCTTTAAATTAATTAATGAAATCGTATTATTCTAAACAATTTTGTTCTGTAAATTTAGTTCATTAGACAATTTTAAACTTAGAAAGTTTATTTTTTACAGAAGTATCGCTAATCTTTTAGTATTTTGGTAGTGATCTTTAAAGACTTCCAATGCGCTTCTTTCTTTCAAAGTAAAAGTAATCCGATTAAAAAAAAAAAAAAAAAATTTGCACATCAGAGAAGTTTCTGATCAATGCTCAAAATTTAACTTAATGACAGAGTGCCCACAGGAGTGATTATGGCGCAAGTTGCGCCATCAAAAAATTTTTTTTTGTGGGGGAGGGGATTTTTTAATTATTTATTTTACTTTATTTTTATTCAAATTATTTACTCATATTATTTTACTTTATTATTTTCATCTCTGTGTGTGTATTTTATTGGGGAGCGAGCGCACTTTTCCTTCAAAACAATAATAATTAAAAATAAATAAATAGGTAAAAAAAAAAAAAAAAAGAGGATTAAAAATAAAAAAAAAGCGCTAAGGCGTTCAGAAATATTGGGGGAGGGGGGCACCCCTGTTTTATGAGCAACAAACAGGGGAAATATGTGAAGCTAAAATATGCATGATTTTTTCACAGGCCAAAGTCTAAAAGCGCTTTGAGTTCAATGGATTGGAGGGGTAGAAGGCAATAATTGAAAAAGTTTAGGTTTCATAAGGTTTTAGTCCAGATTATTTTAGCAATTAACTTTATTTTTGTGATACAGATGTCACAATTGTTAATTTTGCAGTTCTTTCACTTGATGTAAGGCAGTGGCTCCTCGCTATTGAAAATTAGATATGCTACATTTACATTAATTGTTTATTACAGTTATTTGCTTCACTTGTGTTAGTACATTAGGGTAGTTCAAAATTACACTTAAAAAAAAAGATTTCTCCTAGAAAACAGGACACCACTCAATGTTTTTAGACTTGTGGATAGTAAAATACTGGAAGAATTTTAACTTCCTATTCCAACTGAAAGAGGGTGCTCGACCCCCTCCCTCAAACTTCATAAGTATGAGGAGGGGGTTAAAAAATACATTGAACTGAAAAAACAATGTTACATACTATAATCTACACGAGTTATATGCATATTCATTGCAATAGAATAATTACTTACATGAAAAAAAAAACAGCTGGGGAAATTAAATGTTTCTAAATTTGTGACTTTCTATGCTAGAGCTAATGTTAAATTAAGGGGTCATTGAGCATCCTCTTAAAATTTGAATAAGAAGCTAAAACTTTTACAGCACAATACTATTAGTAAGTCTAAAAAACATAAAGGGTGTCTTGGACTCTAGCTGAGAGAAAAACAATCGAATCACCCTTAGTACATATTTTTGATTATTTTAGCTTGAGTAAATTAAATTTGGTAACCATTGTTTGTAAAGTTTGAAAATGAGGTAAGTTTTATCAAAATTTGAGATGCATATATTAATGTTACAAAATGAAGGTGGAGATCGATAACCTGGAATTTTTCTCAAAACCACCTGGAAAACCTGGAAATGTCAGGGAATTTCATTCTTGAACTTCCGTGGCAACCCTGTTATATACGTAATGACGTAAGAATCATCAAAATTGGCCAAGGTGTTTAGCCTCTACAACGCCGCATAGGAACAAGCATACAATACATAAACTCATAAACACATTACCCTCCTTTGCATCGCTCACGCGCGCAGTCGGGTAAAAACGAGCCCCGATTGCTCCGCATCCGCAATGACAGAATGGTTGAAGGTTCTCCTACGAACTGAATGTTGAAGGATGAGCACATAAGAAAGATAAAGATATCACAAATCTGCCATAAGAGCCGCCAAAAATTATTCATGTATTTGAGGCTGCAGAAGATAGAGTATGTAACATTATATTAGCCTAGGACATTGAATTTAGAGTCACGTACTGTTTACGCTTCAGAATTTATTTAAATGAAATAAAACTGCGATTCTCTTTGGGAAAATTAGTTTTTGAATTCAAGTAATGTAGAAGACGATAATAATCCGTGTTTTTATTCAGTTTTAATTTCTTTAACAAAAAGCATTTCTTCAAGTAATGCATCTTCTTTCCAAAATCATCTGATTGCTACCAGAAAAGGATGTGAAAAACTTAACCCTGTGCAGACCCTACATCTAGAATTTCAACATACGAGCAGGGCCGCGCCATCCCTATGTGCAAGGTCGTGCAGTGCACGACGGCGCCAGAGTCAAAAAGGCGCCGAGCGCTACCAATTAAAAATGCTCCGAATGGGGGGAGGGCAAATTTCCAACCAAAAAAATAAAATTGAACTTTTCATTATATTTACAAAAGTAGCGGTAAAATTATACTGCTCATTAAAACAAGCAATCCTCCTTGCTGCTCATCTATAAGGAAAAATTATTGCCTCGTTGTGTCTAAATATGCTATTCAAAATCACAATCTTTTGCACTGAAAACACATGATGCTTATTAATGCATACCTTAGAATTTTTCTTTATATGTGGAGCCATGAATATTATTTCGGTATGTCTATAATTTCACAAGGTTGAGCAATACAGATGAGATGGGCTCTAGAACTGAGAATAGATTTCGGGCTCGGGCTCAAGCTAAGATATTCAATCATCAATCTCCAAACAAATTCAAAGCAAATAAACATTTTCCTACTGTGAGAAAATAAAATTAACATGTAAATCAATTCAATCAATGAGAAAATTTAACCAAAAAAAAAAGAAAAAAGAATTAACCCTTATTTATAATATGTTTTTTTTTTTTTTTTGCCATTCCCATGTCATACAATAATGCATTTAAAGTGGAGCATTTTCAGAAAATTTAGAAACGTCTGTTAATGAAGAACATTTGACAAAACATTTTTCATTAACAGAGAGATTATATCAGATTGTAGAAGGCTCAGTTTTTGATACAAGAAAGTTTCCTTCGGGCTATGACTTTCGGTCCGAGACAAATATCACCCGGGCTCGGTTACAAATATTCGGGCTCGGGTGGGTCCGGGCTCTCAAAAATGAGCCGGAACTCATTTCTATTGAGCATACGAAGCAGCTCAAGAAATACGCTATTTTCCATTTTGGTTCTTGCGCTGAATACGTTACATTGTAACTCATGCAATATGTCTTTTTGTGATTTTTAACTATTGTTCGTGGTAATTTGACTGCATCATCTTATCATACATTAAAAAATACAGTAAGCACATTTGCATGTTATTTACTTGTGCGTAAAATACATATATTGTAGACAGGGCCGCGCCAAGCCTGATCAGCGCCGTCGTGCAAATGTCTATTGAACGCCTTTATGCATTGGTGTTCGGGGGAAACAGCGGTTCCCAACCTTTTTCTCTTTGCGAACCCCTTGGAACAGGCAAAAAAGTTCGCGAACCCCCTGATGTTGAAATTAGTAACATGTAAGAAACAATAAAAAAACAGCATGTTTGCTTTCCATTTTTTGCAGCATTTGATTGCAATAAACAAAAATATAATTGTAAAATATCATTAAGTGCAAACATTAATAAAAAGTTAAAACTACATCTACAAGAAAAATTATAAACAAGAAGTTTTATAAACCAACTATTTTTTTTAAGCATACTTTAAATTGGGGAAAAAATCCTTAATGCGATATTTGTGGCTGTTTGACGGAACAAAGAAACTGAAAGTTTGGTTCAATGTCTGACAGTTTGAGTCTTAAATCAGGCTCTGCATTCAATCTGCTTCGGTATTTATCTTTGAGATAAGTATAGGAGGAAAATCCTTTCTCGCACAGATATGTTGTACAAAATGGTAATAAAATTCGAATTGCTTTTTTGGACAAAACAGTATAGTCATTTCTTACACTGAGCCAGAAGTCAATTAACGAGAGCTCTTTAAAGGTAGTTTTCAATGAATTATCACAGGATAACTCGATGAGCATTTCCTTTTCAGGTAATGTCAGGGTGTTCTCTAAGCATGGATTTCCTTCAAAAGGATTGCGTATCCAGTTGTTTGAGAAAAGTTAGTTCAAGATGTTGCAGATGTTCACATACATTTCTTTTAACGCTTTCAAGTTTCATTGAGTTTTC
Source organism: Uloborus diversus (assembly GCF_026930045.1). Lineage (NCBI taxonomy): Eukaryota > Metazoa > Arthropoda > Arachnida > Araneae > Uloboridae > Uloborus > Uloborus diversus. The sequence continues at coordinate 118,002,658 of NC_072731.1, read as the reverse complement.
TGATAAAAAAACTACTAAGAGAAGTGAAACAAGAAAACTCACCCATTTCCAGGCATTGGATCCAGAAATTCAATTTTTTTACCATACGTTCAATTTTATCATATACAACGAAAATATTAACAACTGCACCTTGCAATGATAGATTTAATTCATTTAATATTGAAAAGATGTCAGCTAAATATGCAAGCCTTTGCATCCAAAGAGGATCGAATATGCAAGTGGACAAGTGAAATGGATGATCAACAAAAAATGCTTGGACTTCTGACTTCAATTCAAATAAGCGTGTCAAAATTTTGCCACGGGAAAGATATCTAACTTCTGTGTGAAGAAGTAAAGTAACATGAAGGCTTCTCAATTCCTCACAAAGCGCGTGAAATAGTCGGTAGTTTGTGGCACGTGATTTTATGAAATTTACAATTTTTACCGCATCATTCAAAGTAGCGGATAATTCTGCGGGAATACGCTTACATGCTAATGCTTGTCTATGAATGCAGCAATGAGTCCATTCAATTTTCTCGTTGATCTTCTTTACTCGCACCACAAAGCCAACAAATTTTCCTGTCATTGATTTTGCACCATCCGTGCACACACCCACACACAAAGACCAATCTATTCCATTTTCTTCAAAGTAACTGTTGACCAGTTCGAAAATTGCTTCTTCAGTTGTGTTGGTTTTCAAAGGTTTTGCAAATATTACATCTTCTTTAATTGTATCGTTAAAAATATACCTAACATAGACAAGTAATATTGCAGCGTTTGCTACATCAGTCGACTCATCAAGCTGGATCGCAAAATTATTCTCTTTTATTCTATTCACAAGTTCCTTCTCCACATTACTTGCCAAATCAGTAATTCTGCGTGATACTGTGTTGTTTGATAGCGGAACCAGGTCAATTTTTTTTGCTGACTTTTCTCCCAGCATACACTTAGCAATATCTTTAGCACACGGTCCAATTAAATTTTCTGCAATTGTATGTGGCTGTCCAGATCTTGCAATTCTATAACTGACTCGATCTGAAGCTTCAAGGGCCATTTTACTATCTTCGTTGGATTCTAACAGGAACGTAGAGACGCTACACTTTTTATTATATTCCAATTTTCTTTTAAATATTCGATAGGTTTGTCCTTGTGTGTCGGATGCTTTGTTTCGAGGTGTCTTCTCAGAAGTGACGGTTTCAAACTACTGTTCGCTAGAACTTCGTTGCAGAGAAGACAAAGCGGTCTAGGTTCAGACTCTTCTCCAGTAAAATAAAAGCCCATTTGTAAATAGTCACTGTCATATTTTCGCTTTTTCCCTTTTTTCTCCCCTAGTTCACTTTTCTGCTTAGTCGGGGGAGGCGGTAGTTCATTACAGCTATGTATTTCAATATCCTGTGTTGATTCGAAAGTTACTGCTGATGTTGAGGGTTGATCGATTGACTGCTTGTCCATTTGTCGCTCAACCAAACTACCAGTTTTCAACCATCGATCCATAACAGCAGAAAGTTATTAAATCATAAAAATTACCAACACGATTATAACTTCACAAACAGAGTAGCAAGTTCACGTAGCAAAACCAATTGCAAACAAAATCACTTGTTTTCAAGTATCTCTAAAGTATCTCTAAATACGTCTGTTAACAACTATTTCCCCAGAACTATGAGCATGCTGATGTTATATATTTTTGAAAACGAACAGATGGGTAAAATCCAGTAATAAATTTTAAGTTTGGAGCCTTTTGCTGTCATGTATGGCTATTCGATGACTGAATTCGACGGAAATTCCTGAGTTATATTTCAACCAGATTAGAAATAATACCCCTATGATGCATTGTTTGAGAATTCTTTATTTTTTTCGACATATGTATATTATGTATATTGTTTGATTGACTCCACGCGATGGCGCCTTTTTAAGGTCATCGTGATCCGCGCCACAGCTTAATACAACGTTTCTGCATGGCGCCTCGCAGTAAAGAAGGAAGGATATCTCTTTTTGTTGTCTATCGAAAAAAAATGAGAAAATTTCTTTTTAACCAAGATTATAAAACCGCTGAAAGAGTTTTTTTTTGAGCTTAATACAAGAGTCTGGCGCGTTTTCAAATTAAAAAAAAAATTAGTAACTATGTGTGCAAATTGAATATTTTATAATTTTTTACCAAACTAGGAAAAATCCGCCATTGCACCGAAATTTTCGCGAACCCCCTTCCTGTACCTCGCGAACCCCTGGGGGGTTCGCGAACCACCGGTTGGGAACCTCTGGGGGGAAATATGGTTAACACCTGGAAAAAGGTTTTGTAGACAAACATGATGTGGGGAAAAATACCTTAGGCATTTAATTTATTTTTAAAAAACAATGTGTAAACATTTTGTGCTTTGTTAATATCTACACTTAAATACATTGACTGAAACATAAGTTTTATTATTTTTTAAATAGCATTGAAAGCAAATTAATTCTTACATGCAACTATAGGATGTGCTGAAGACATCCTATACTAAATAAACTGATTGGCATTATCGGCTAAGGGTTACGAATCAGTGACGAAACCGGAATTCAGTTTCAGGGGAGGGGGAGGACACTTAATGGTTTTTGTTTTCCTTATAAATTAAGCTTCAATTCTCCATCAGCCTAAACACGCAATTTTATACGATCTATGGAGATGCAGATGGGAGAAAAAGTTCTTGGAATATCTCCAATATTTTCCGAAATTGATGCTTTAAAAACGCGGTTATTGACCATACACTTGTTGCCGTTAGAGAAAGTAATAGAACTTACAGAGTTTCTGATTGATTAAGCGTCAAAAGCATTTCTTCAAGTAATGCATCTTCTTTCCAAAATCTAATGCAAACCATTAAATGTACGCGATGGCGATATCATCAAAAATGATTTAATTGATCTGATTTCAAAATCATCTGATTGCAACCAGAAAAGGATGTGAAAAACTTAACCCTGTGCAGACCCTACATCTAGAATTTCAACATACGAACGAGGGACTTCTTCAGTGGCGTAACTAGCCGATGGCTTCGGGGGGCGGGGGGGGGGGGGGGGCTACATGTTGAGTCACCTCGAGAAAAAACGGGGGAGGGGGATTTGAAAGCTACTTAATTTTTACACACACTCACATACATATATATCCAAGTGTTTCTTTATATATGTATTTTTGCATTATTGAGTTTTTTGAACCGTGATGTACTTATAAATTTAATTAATAAATAGTATTAACTAGCAAAAATACCCGGCATTGCCTGGGTCAGTAATAATTATTAGAAAAAATCGTTACTTGCTTTTGTTTTCTGTTTTAAGTGAAAGAATTTAAAACACATCTTTTTGACGTGATTAAAAATCGAGTTTCTTCCTTACCCATAAAACTAAAATAGCAATAAGTATAAAGAACAAAGTAGTATTGATTTAGAAACGAAAGCACTATATTTAAGCATATACAAATTTAAAAAACATGAAATTAATCTTCTCATGTTTAAAAAGATTAATCTGTTGATACTTTTTTTTTAACATGGAGTCTAAAACCTTCTCTATATGGCTAATGAAGTACGAAGTGATTAAAAAAAAGTAGCTGCGCTCGTAATCCCCTTATACTTGCTTTAGTTACTTCGGGAAATTTCAATCATTGTAGCTCTTGGTGCGATTTTACCGAATTTGCGAAAGTCGTTTCGGGGTACCTTCGATGATGCTCCCCCATTCTTTCCCTACTTTGTAAAACGATATGATATTAATTTTCGTTACTGGGATATCGTCGCCAGATGCTGAGATATTTTTGGTCACCATAAAATGGCGCTAAACAGTTTCATCCGAAATGTTACCAAAATAAGTAATAAAATTTGGTGATAGTTCAAAATTGTGCAAAAAGGAAAATTAATGGAAGTTTTTGTGCTGTTTATGGATTTGCCTAATTTAGTTGCTGGATTATTTAACTTAACACAGTAAAAAAAGTCTTTTGAAAATTCTTTGATTGGCGATATTTTGTTTACATGGTGAAAGCTGAGAAACATTATGACGTAGTCTTCGGCTTCAAAAACAGCAACGTTGAAAAAACTGCCAAATGCATCAGCTACGGAAATCTTTCTGCATAAATTTTGGCGATCTGCTGGTTGTTTGGATAATGAGTAAGTGTTCAATCAGCATAAATAATAATAAAAACCATTAATTACATTAAAGTTCCGTTTAAATGGAAAATCATCAGCCAAATCATGTATTATTTGCCAATCTTGTGCAAAAATCTTACTTCAAGATTTGACTTGAGAAAAGCCTTGAACAATCACGAAAAGCAAAGAAAGTCAACAATACAACAATTGTCGCTATCGACAGGGAGTTGAGATGATACACTAAATACTGTATTGTGTTGAGGAAAGCCTTCGAACATGGATCTAAAAAGCTCATAACTCGTTTTTTATTCTACTTAGAAATTTCGAACAGGTGCCATCTTCAGCAGAAAAATCAGAGCTTTCGATGGACATATAATGTAAATATGTGCAAGTATTTTTTCATCCCAATATTAGAGACTTTATACAAAAATTGTGTTTTATTGCCCCCCTAAGGGGGTTTTGCCCCCCATAACAGGACGAAAACTACCCTATGTGTTATTCTGATGCATAAGCTATATTATTGTACAGTTTCATCAAAATCCGTTCAGTAGTTTTTGCGTGAAAGAGTAACAAACATCCATCCATACATCCATACAGACAAACTTTCGCATATATAATACTAGCAAAAATACCCGGCGTTGCCTGGGTTAGCAAAAATGATCAGAAACAATCGTTACTTGCATTTGTTTTCTGTTTTAAGTGAAAGAACTTAAAACACACTTTTTTGACGTGACTTAAAATCTAGCTTCTTCCTTACTCATAAAACTAAAGCAGTAAGTAAAAAGAGCAAAATAGTATTCATTTAGAAACGAAAACACGAAATTTAAGCGTATACAAATTTGAAGAATTTCCGAAATATGAAATTGAACTTCACATGTTTAAAAAGATTTATCAGTTAATACTTATTTTTACCTTCTCTGTATGTCTATTGAAGAACAAACTGTTTAAAAAAATGTAGCCACGCGCCCGTGATCCCCTTAAACTTGCTTTAGTTATTTTGGAAATTCTTAATTATTGTGGGTTCTAGGTGCGATTTAAAATATTACCGAATTTGCGGAAATCGTTTTAAGATACCTTGGATAATGCTCCTCCTCCTTACTTTGTAAAACGGTATGTTACTAATTTTTGTTAAAGAGATATTGTCGCCATTGCTAAGATACTTTTGGTCACCATAAAATGGCGCTAAACAATTTCATCCGTAATGTTTCCAAAATAAATAATAAAATTTGGCGATGGTTTGAATTTGTGCACAAAGTCACATTAATGGAAGTTTTTGTGCTGTTTGGATTTGCCTAATTTAGTTGCTGGATTATTTTACAGTAAAAAAAGTTTTTAAAGGTTCTTTGATTGACGATATTTTGTTTACACGGTGAAAGCTGACAAACATTATTACGTAGTCTTTGACTTCAAAAACCGTGACAGTTGAAAAAACTGCCAAATGCATCCGCTACTGAAATTTTTCTGCATAAATTTTGGCGAGGTTTCTGCTGTTAGATTGGATAATGATTAAAAAATCCAATCAGCACAAATAATAATAATAAAAAACCATTAATTACACTAAAGTTCCGTTTAAATGGAAAATAATCAACCAAATCTATAGTTATTATTAGCCAATCTTGGGGAAAAACGTTACTTTAAGATTTGACTTGAGAAAAGCCTCCAACAGTCAGACGAAACACAAAAACATTCAACAATTCTAACTATGAACTGGGAGTTGAGATGATACACTAAATAATGAATTGGGTTGAGGAAAGCCTTCGAACATGGAACAAAAAAAGCCCATAACTCGTTTTTCATACAACTTAGAACTTTCTAACAGATGCCATCTTCAGCAGAAAAATAAGCGCTTTCGATGGACACATAGTTTTAATATGTGCACGTATTTTTTAACCGTCATATTAGGGCATTTATGAGAAAATTTCGACAAATTGGAATACAAAAGGAACTATCAATCGGATTTTTATCGAACTGGTCTACAAACCTCCCCAGTACCAAAAAGAACAAACGGTGAAAGTTTCAGCCAAATCTGCCGGGTAGTTTCTGAGATCTTAGGGAACAAATTTACCAAAGTCCATTTTTATATATATAGACTAGCATTCCCGTACCCGGCATTGCTCGGGTAATGGAATTAGCAGGGGTTAACAGTGCTTGGTGCACCTAGTTTCAAAAATCCCCTATAATAATTACTTATTACCTAGTATAACTTTTTCTAATTTGGGGAGGATCGCGGGGCCCCTGGACTCCTTACATATATGCCTTTGTCCTTAACCGATCTTTAACTGTTATTAACGATCCTTTTAAAGTATTGATTATCTTTGCAAACACAGGCCATCCACATTTTATTGATATATCTATGTTTAAGCAAGAACTTCTTTGTTTACAACATTTTTATATATTTTTTTCTGGTGCTAAAATTATTAAGCTGCTTGATGAACTGACTTTGGATCAAGCTACATAACATTGGCCGTGTGAAAAAAAGTCTTGTCTTAAATCGGTCCCTGCTACTTTTAATGTCTGTCCTTGTGACTTATTAATGGTTATTGCAAAGCAAACTTTAACAGGAAACTGCACTCTTCTAAATTCAAAAGGATAGTCCGCCTGTGATGATGTTCTTAAAAACTTCGTTTCTAGTTTTGAAAAAAAAATGAAAGCAATAGACAGAAACATTATGATTTGACTTGAGAAAAGCCTCGAAGAATCACGTGAGAAACAAAAACAATATCAAATTTATAGTTCGCTATCGACCAAAAGTTGAGATGAAGTACTGAATATTGATTTGAATGAAGGAAAGCCTTCGAAAATAAGGGATTTGAAATCAATGGCAGGTTTTAATTTCGTGGAAATTAAGAGGTTTTAATTAATTTCTCCTGAACTAATTGAGATTTCGAAAAATCCTTTCTTAGTGGCTACTTTCGTAATCAGGCGGACATGCCTGCCAAATTTCAAGTCTGAAGCATCAGCGGTTTCGGCTGTGCGTTGATATATATATATATATATATATATATATATATATATATATATATATATATATATATATATGTGTATATATGTTATCTCAGGACATTGATTTTTATATATTAAGATTAGTAAGATTTAATTTTAATTGTATAATTTTTTTGTGCCAACACTTCGACCCCAAGACTTCGTACGCATGTGCAGACGATGTGACAGCTTTTTCTTAATTAAATTCACGGAGCTTAGATCTTTATTATAGCAATGATAAATTTAATTACTTTTTTCCTTACATATTCTTTCTTGAACATTAAGTTGGTGCTTATCTGTGTTTTGGCGAAAAATGGTGGATGAGACCCCAACTCACTCTTTCCGATTTCTGGTTTTAGGCGTAACCATGATTGATTACTTCTTTTTATTTCGTCCGATTTTTTTGTTTCAAGTTTTTACCACAATTCTTCACTGAAAAAAAAAATCAAAATACGGCAATGTGTACGATAGGTGTCGCGCCCTAGTGAGTCACACATTACCATCATAATGCCTCGAGAACTCGCCAGAAGTGCCCCGGAGCATTACTTGGTTTTCGTGAACAGCTTATCGAAGTTCTCTCCACGAAGCAGCTCCGTTTACGAATTCCTCAATAGCCTTTCATCACAGAGAGGCAATTAAACGTGAAGACAAAGGTTCATTCATAGCCCACAGAAGCTGTTCCTTCCATTATTATTTTTTTAGCAACTTCATGTCTTTCTTCGCGCACTTACCCTCCACGGAATGATGTGGCATGTCTCTCTCTTGGATCGGATATTGTTGGTAGTCTTTCATCCGGGTGCGCGATGTTGTGTTGTCTCCCTCCCCCCACCCACCTTGTTGTGTATTCGAGGTTAAAATGTAATTTGTTGAGGACTTTTTCGGTAATTAGTAAAAGTGATCATGGAACCACACACACACACAAAGAGGGGGGGGGGGGCAAATTATTAATTTAAGAAAATGACACTATTCCATAAATGCTACTAGTATGCGTTTGCTGTTTTAATCGAAGGTAACAAATTGGCCGGAATCATATAATTTTATTTTCTGAATTTTTATGTAGCACAGAATTAAAAGTTGCTAGATGCTCTCAAATTATCAAATTAACATGTGTGATTTTTTATTATATTTTTGCCTCCGGGTTTATTTTTAAATTTCGATTTCTTTTTCATTTTTTTTAAAGAAATATGTTCTATATAAGATTGCAACAACATAACAACAACAACAATAATAATTTTACTTTCTTTACACGTGAACAATTTATCAAAAAACATTTGCTCTGTGTTCATTTCTGCCATTTCAGCTCTGAGAATCCCTTGGAATGTGCGAATTACTCTTGAGAAAAAAACTGCGCATATGCGAGTTCATTACACTATTGCAGTACATTAGTAAATGTCTCTTTTCCCCAACATTTTTTAAAAACCATAGATCATGCTTGCCGTAGGCGGCTGGTGCACCAAAAAAGTGGGGGTGAATAAGTGGGGGGGGGGGAGTAATGGGGCGGAGTCCCATGAGCTGATTTCTTTTAGTAAAATTGAGCTTTATTATTGGATGTCAACATTACTGATAAAAACAAAACTAACTGGTATGTTGTGACCATCACGAAACTTTCTCCTATATCTTTCTTGTGAATTCTGATCAATCCCTATGCTTGAAGAGAATGCAATATTCCCAGCAACAAAAAACTTGACGACCGTCCGAATTCCTGAATTTCCGCAAAAGCAAAGCAAAGAACGACTTGAAAGTTATTTTAAAAGCCTTGCTTGAATTAATTAGATGTTTTATTTGTTAACAAAAATAAAATGGCAACAGTTATTAATTTTAAATCATTGCGATAACATTTCCGATTATTCGCAACTCCAACGAACTATAGGGGGCACTGCAGTCACTGTCTAATGGCGGAATTGAAAACTAAAACAAACGCATGTGGTAACGAAGAAAATGCTAAAAGTGTTGTGATTTTTGTTCGTATGTATGATTTTTTCGCTTTATTCATTTGAAAAGATTTTTCAAAGTCTTTTGGTTATTCTGACCCATATATAAAGAGATTAGAAACCAAAAAGTATTACGAAAGTAAACAATTAATGCAGAACACACAGTAAGTTGTTCTGAAGCAGCCATTTTCACGATGTTGAATTCGGAATTCATAAATTTTTGGTTCGCTTCGAACGGCATTTTCATTTTGTACCGTTTTTTCTATACATTAGTACATATTAAGTTCAGTTTCGTGACATTTCCGGCATTTGTTGACATTTTTGTCACATAGTGCACATACGTGGCAGACTGTCAAGAGTAACGTTTAACACTAGATAATTTATTTCTATGACTATATGATTGGATATCCAAAGAAATCATGCATTTAATTCATTCGTCATGGAAATGATTTACCTGATATGCGAAATCTTGTCAAGATACATTATTCTTTCACACAATTTTAAAACCATAACACTATAAACAGATTTTTGGCGAACTTTTATTTTTTATTGTTCAAATTCTTAACGTTCTTTCTGGATTTTTCAATCTGTTCTGCGATAAATATTTTCAAGAAAATTTATTTGCATACTGTCTATTTCAGTAGGATACTGTAGTAACAAAGGTTATTTAAATCATTTATGTGGAATTAGGTTAAGGAAAAGTGTCCAGTCAATGTTGTTAAGTTCGTTTTTTTTTTTTTCATCGAATTGAAAAACTGATATTTATTCAAATTCACTCAGAACAAAATAAATAAAATGTGTACTCACAGTTTATATATGGTGGTAGTTTTCTTTTCAGTTGATTGACCATTATTTCTTTTTACTTATCGAATTCTGTAATCTTACTATCATTTTATTCCACTCATGATAAAAATTAAAAATGGTTTAACTAAAAACGCGAAATCTCGCCAAGGCTACTTTGCTCGCACAATACTAACACTATAACCCTAAACAAATTTGGCGAAACCTTTCAGCTGAGAATAAAAGGAATAAAGTAAATTCTTTCTCGGTTAAACATTTTTCATTTTGTTCTACGATAATAAATTCAAGAAAATATTTTGCATACTGTCCATTCCAACTAAATGCTGCTGTAAAATATGATTAGTTAAATTAATTTAAGATTAAAAAAAACTCATATTCTTACAAATTCATAAAAAACAATAAAAATTTTTACCTGGTATAACGTTATCCAATTTTGTTAATCCAGAGTTTTCTTGTTTACGCTTCCACCATTTAATACTTTTTTGAAAGAAATAAGGAAAACTAACATTATTTTGAGAAGCTCGAGAATACTACTAAGGGACGAATTAATTTCTGTAGCTGAAAGCAAACTAAGACACATCGATTGCGTTAATAAATACTCAGAACAAACTGCCTGTGTTTACGTCAACAAACACACGTGGAGCGCAACGTGGCAATGTTTTAGTTGCATTCGCAGTTTTATAAATCACCGCAAGGTAGCGTATTCGAGCGCTGGAGTTCCGAATTTCCCAAAAATTAAAATCACGTGAAATAAGCAGACGACAGTATTACAATTTATCTTTCTTATTCGCAACTCCAACGAACTATAGGGGGCACTGAAGTCACTGTCTAATGGCGGAATTGAAAACTAAAACAAACGCACATGGTAACGAAGAAAATGCTAAAAGTGTTGTGATTTTTGTTCGTACGTATGATTGTTTCGCTTTATTATTTTTAAATTAATTTTCAAAGTCTTGTTGATATTCTGACCCACGTAGAAAGAAATGAGAATTCAAGAAGCATTACTAAACGTCAAACATTAATGCAAAGTACGTAGTTCGTAGTTCTAAGCAGCCATTTTCACGATGTTGAATTCGACATTTATCAATTCTTGATAAAACTAAATAATAATTGTGGCCTGACAAGAATAAAAATTAATGCTAGAAAATTTAATATGACATTACAAATTATTACCAAAAGACGATGATACTTCTTTGCTTTGCTTTGGCTAGCGCTTGTTTTCCATTTGTAGCTGAGTTATTTCTCTTGAATTCCCGAATCGGTTAATTTAAAAATTTTCTGTTTCGATTTTTCTAATTTCTGAGTTACGATTTAATTGTGTCATGTTATGCAAATCATCAACAAAATTCTCACGGATATATGGTGGTAGTTTTCTTTTCAGTTGATTGACAATTATTTCTTTTTACTTATCGAATTCTGTAATCTTCCTACCATTTTATTCCACTCATGATAAAAATTGAAAATGGTTTAACTAAAAACGCGAAATCTCGCCAAGGCTACTTTGCTCGCACAATACCAAAATTATAACCCTAAACAAATTTGGCGATACCTTTCAGCTGAGAATAAAAGGAATAAAGTAAATTCTTTCTCGGTTATTCATTTTGTTCTACGATAATATATTCAAGAAAATATTTTGCATACTGTCCATTCCAACTAAATGCTGCTGTAAAATATGGTAAGTTTAATTAATTTAAGATTAAAAAAACTCCCATATTCTTACAAATTCATACAAAACAATAAAATTTTTTACCTTGTAGAACGTTATCCAAGTTTGTTAATCCAGAATTTTCGCTTTCACCTATTATTAAGGAAATAATGAAAACTAACATTATTTTGAGGAGCTCGATAATGCTATTGAGGAATGAAACAGTTTCTGTAGCTGAAATCAATCTAAGACACATCGATTGCGTTAATAAATACTCAGAACAAACTGCCTGTGTTTACGTCAACAGACACACATGGAACGCAACGTGGCAAAGTTTTAGTTGCATTCGCAGTTTTATAAATCACCGCAAGGTAGCGTATTCGAGCGCTGGAGTTCCGAATTGTTGCATTTATAAAGCTATTTTTATTTACACAAAAAAACTAGTATGTTGTGGCCATCACGAAACTTTCTTCTATATCTTTCTTATAATTCTGATTCCTCCCCATGCTTAACGAGGAAGCAATATTCCCAACGAAAACAAAATTACACATGCCAAAACTTGATGACCATCCCAATTCCTGATTTATCTCAAAAGCAAAGCAAAGAATGAAAATTTAAAATTGTTTTAAAAGCCTTGCTTAAAATAATTACAAACATTTATCTGTTAACAAACACAAGATGGCAACAGTTAAAAATTTTAAATCATTGAGATAATATTTCGGATCCTTTCCATGCAATTAAAAGCACGAGCTGAACGCAGACGACAGTCTGTTACGATTTATCTTTCTTATTGTTGCAATTAAAAAGCTATTTTTATTCCCACAAATAAAAAAAAATCAGCCCCCATGGAGCGATTGGTGCCAAAATTAAACCAACGTCTGTTTATTTATGGATTCATATTTATTCCAAATTTCATCCAGAACGTAGCATTACTTCTTGAGATATGGCACTCACAATGAAAAAAAAAGAACGTTCGATTGCGCCACCCCCTTTTCAGCTGCTGACACCAAAATAGAATCATTTCTTATACCCTCTAAGGGCTACTTATCGATAAATTTTTGTTTGATTACGTTCATTATTTATTGTGATACAGCAGTCACAATTGACGGCAAAAAACGTTCTATAGCTCAACCCCCGTTTGAGCTATTGACACCAAAATTGAATCAGGATCTGTACCTGTTAGGGACAACATATGGACCAAATTTTGTCTGATTCCGCCAGTTACTTCCTATAAAATAGCAGTCACGCAAAACTCAAAAAACGTCCCATTGCTCCACCCCCCTTCGAGGAATTCGCGCCAAAAACTAATGGGCACAAGTTCACATAGGGGCACATATGTGTACCAAATTTCGTTCGATTTCATGCGGTAGTTTTTGCTGTAACAACTTAGCAATCTAATATGATATTCATATTAAATGTGTTGGATATGCCTAATCAATGTCCCCATCTTTCTTTATTTTTCACTTTTCAAAGCAAAATTAAAGTTTTACCAGTAAAAATACAAAGTGAGTGACAAACTTAACGCCTCCTAAATACTAAATGCCTATCGCATTCTCCCTTTTAACATAGAGCAAAATGATCCTAGTAAGCATATTTTCAGTCTTCTGGCTACTGCCAACTATCGAAGATTGAAAGCATTAGAAATTAGAAGCTGAGAAAACAATTGGTTAACTTCTAAATTTAAATTTTAAAATTAACCAATTAACAATTTGATTTGAATTGTTTGGATCCATCGTCATAGCAACACCATCCATGTTTTGCCGTCAGGTTAGTAGCGTTGTTTGTATACCAGCGGAGGATTACTTTTAAAGCAAATGTGATAGGCATAAACTGATTACAACTCAAAGCCGAAACTAACTAGTAGTATGATATTATGAAAAATCAATGAAAAGTTGTGCTAGTGCCATCTATGTGACAAAATTAAACTTAAATTCCTTTGCTTTACCCCATAAAAAATTAAATTATCTTGTCATCCTATTTAAGTTTTAGAATAGTTCATTCTAAATTCCGACAGTTTTTTTTTTTTTTTTTGATAAGATTCCATTACGCCTTAAATTAAAGAAATTATAATATTTAAATTTTTATATTTTTAATCTTTCATTTTACAGTTTATGTTTTAAAAAGAAAGTCATCATCTTTTGATACCACCTAAAGTTTTTTTTTGGCAAAATGAGCAATTATTAGGGGAATTACCCTGCCTTAGGATAAATACCCAAAAAAATATTTACCTTCCCACCTGACATCACTAATTGCGTGTATTAAAAATAGTTGGAATAAATTTTCATCATGAAGTACTGGGGAGCAAATGCAAATGAGCAAGGCAACAGAAAACAATATTTTTTTTTTGCTTATTAATGTGAAAACTGTTTCTATATTTGCCACGTTACCACTTAAACAGCAATAAAATAAATAAATAAATAACATCATAGTCTTAATAACTTCTCAGTAAATTCTTCCAAGCATCCCTCATGCTTCCTTTTTTTTTTTTTTTTTCATTTTGGATATGACTAACCTAGATTGTAATTTTGAAATCCTGAAGTTCATCATTGAATGGCTTATACTTGTCCAATTATGACATTGAAAAGAAAGATTCTTTGGTTCACGATATGTTTCTTCCATAATTTCATCAAGTCTTGAAATAAAAAATGTTATGAACTGTGTAATACATATGTATGTATCAGTTTTACCAATTATTTCATACTTAGATTTTTAAAAAAATTTCAGACCCATTTTTTGCATTTTTTTGTAAAATACCCAATTTTTGGGTATTTACCCAGGCCTTCGGTCAATACCCGGGTAAATACCCAAAAAATATTTACCTACCCACTGGGTATTTACCCGATCCACATCACTAGATATGTATGGAGCCGTGATAAACTGTATCGTGATAATGAAACTAAAAAAGCACAAACGCACATGGTTGTGAAAAAATTGAAGAAATATGTTCAAAAGCTGCTATTTAATGTCCCACGTAAACGAGTGAAAGTGCTATTAAAAAAAATATTTTTTGAAGTGTAAAACTCTTTTGAAATCTCCCTGAAATCGCAGTACCAGTCAACTATTATTTGACATTTCATCTTGCAAGTGTAAATTAATTAACTATTGCATTGTCTTCCACCCTCCCTGAAATATATATATATATGTTAATTTGAATTTTTGGCATCTTGAATTCAAATTATGTTTTTCGCAATCACAAGCGTGTGTGTGTGTTTGTGTAGGCGCATGTGTGTATGCATGTGTGTGTGTTGTGTATGCAGTGCTGTGTGTATACGCGCGTGTGTGTGTAGGCATTAGTGTGTGTGTATGTAGGCATATGTGTTTGTGTCTGTGTGCAGGCATGAGTGTGTGTAATATTCCCGATCATTTCCATTCAATTAAAATCACGAGAAATATGCAGACGACATTCTATTCGCAACTCCAACAAACTTTAGGGGACACTGCAGCCACTGTCTAATGGCGGATGAAAAAGGTAAAACAAATGTATGCCGTAGCGTAGAAAATGCTCATAAGCCTAGTAAATTTTGTTTGTTGTAAAATGAATACATTCATGCTTTCAAATTTTCTTGAAACCTTGTACTTCAAATATGAGTGAAATGCCCAAACAAGGCAAAAAATGTTTAAAAAATTGCATTTTCAATTGTCCTAGTCCTCAAAGCCATGAGTGAGTCACCAAAATATTTATGGGCAGTTCTCAAAAGGTGGGAACAAAAAAGTTAACTTTGAGCAATTTCAAAAATTTTCGAATTTGATATCAATTTTTCTTTTATTCTATAGTATGCATACCTAGAACACAAAATATGAACATGAAAAGACAGCAGGTATTTGTAAAAATTGTTAATTAGCAAATTAAATCAGCAATCTGTAGGTAACAGATTTTGGACATTGTTGTCATGTAGGTAACGGATTTTGGACATCATCATAATGTAAGTTTCACCATTTTTGACAACTGTTAATCTGATTTTTAACTTTTCCAATGAAAATTTTATTTACTACTTTTTGAATTTTGCAATTTAATGATAAAGAGGATATTAATGAAGTACTTGAATGGCTATACATACTGCTCTTTACATATAATAAAGTTTTGGAATGATTTTGAAGAAGTTGATGAAAGGTAGAAAAAAGCTTCATGGAAATAATTATACAAACTTGTAGTTTGATTTATTGGGACAAATAAGGAATAAAAATATAAACAAATAAATACGACATATATATTTTTAAAGGAAAAATAAACAAAATATTCTTTAAGAAAGAATGTAAAAAATGACATCAGTTTTAATTCGGAACTCCAGCGCTCGAATACGCTACCTTGCGGTGATTTATAAAACTGCGTCTGCACCTAAAACATTGCCACGTTGCGCATCACGTGTGTCTGTTGACGTAAACGCGGTCAGTTTGTTCTGAGTAACGCATTCAACATGTCTAAGAACGCCTTCAACAACAGAAATTAATTCGTCCCTTAGTAGTATTCTCGAGCTTCTCTAAATAATGTTAGTTTTCCTTATTTCTTTCAAAAAAGTATTAAATGGTGGAAGCGTAAACAAGAAAACTCTGGATTAACAAAATTGGATAACGTTATACCAGGTAAAATTTTTTATTGTTTTGTATGAATTTGTAAGAATATGGGGGTTTTTTTAATCTTAAATTAATTAAACTTACCATATTTTACAGCAGCATTTAGTTGGAATGGACAGTATGCAAAATATTTTCTTGAATATATTATCGTAGAACAAAATGAATAACCGAGAAAGAATTTACTTTATTCCTTTTATTCTCAGCTGAAAGGTTTCGCCAAATTTGTTTAGGGTTATTAATTTTTAGTATTGTGCGAGCAAAGTAGCCTTGGCGAGATTTCGCGTTTTTAGTTAAACCATTTTTAATTTTTATCATGAGTGGAATAAAATGGTAGTAAGATTACAGAATTCGATAAGTGAAAGGAAATAATGGTCAATCAACTGAAAAGAAAACTACCACCATATATCCGTCGTGAGAATTTTGTTGATGATTTGCATAACATGACACAATTAAATCGTAACTCAGAAATTAGAAAAATCGAAACAGAAAATTTTTAAATGAACCGATTCGGGAATTCGAGAGAAATAACTCAACTACAAATGGAAAAAAAAATAAGCGCTAGCCAAGCAAGGCAAAAAAGTATCTTCTTTCGATAACAATTTGTAATGTCACATTGAATTTTCTAGCATTAATTGTTATTCTTGTCAGGCCACAATTATTATTTAGTTTTATCAAGAATTGATAAATATCGAATTCAACATCGTGGAAATAGCTGCTTAGAACTACGAACTACGTAGTTTGCATGAATCTTTGACGTTTAGTAATGCTTCTTGAATTCTCATTTCTTTCTACGTGGGCCAGAATATCCACAAGACTTTGAAAATTAATTTTAAAAGAATAAAGCGAAAAAATCATACGTACGAACAAAAATCACAACACTTTTAGCATTTTCTTCGTTACCATGTGCGTTTGTTGTAGTTTTCAATTCCGCCATTAGACAGTGACTTCAGTGCCCCCTATAGTTCGTTGGAGTTGCGAATAACGAATATTTTTTCTAATGTCATAAGAATTAAAACGATGTCTAAAAAAAATATTGAAAAAAGAAATTCGTATTTCTATTTCGAGATCGTTAAATTATGTTTAAAAGAAAGAGAAAAAAAAAATTCTAAAATAATAAAAGCGGCGGGAAAAAAATTGCTAGCGCAGGTGATAACGTCGCCAAAACTGGTGCAGCTGACGATTAACTACATTTGTTAAACTGGAATCCCCCTCTGGTAACCTTGAGCGTATCGTATACTGTGTTGTCGCCAATGTCGCCAGCGGAAGTTTGCTTGGCGATGTTAGCGCAAAATGGCTTTCGTTCGATCATAGAAAGCCATGTTACTACTGTAATTTATGCATTGTTCAATGTGTAACGTATTAATTATGCAAAATACCAATGGATTAAAGAAGATAACATTATAATAACCTTTTTTATTGAGGTTAGAAGACAGTGGATCATCAAAAATTATGAATAAACGGACAGAATTATCGGCATCAAGATCGTTACGCCATTTGGACATCTCACATGTATGTTTAAGAAAAATCATTTTTCTTCTAAGATACTGCATAAAAGCTTATGAAAACACTTTTAAACAATTAAAAATTGATTCTGAGGATCGATAAATACCTTTAAAACGAAAACATCATATACTTAGTTCTCAAATAATAGCATTTTAAAGATCGCAACTTTTGGACATACATCAAATTTCAAAGTTACGTTTTTTTAAAATCGTTTACAAAGTAAATAATCTATCTTTATTTTTGTTATCTGTGTAAAATATTAACAAAAAGTTATTCAGTGTAAGATTCATACCTTTAATTTTTTTTTGAAACGTATGGAAATAATTAAAAAAAATTTTTTTTTAATGGTACATTTGCTCAGTTAACGTTTTGGTATGTCCAAAATTGTGCCTTTTAGCAAAGAAAATATTTTTTAAGGGCATTTGAAGAGCTTTTTTTCCATAATTTATGTCAATTCTTGTCTCTATACAGCATTATAATTTACCTCAAAAATTTTAGAGTTAATTAAAATGAAAGTTATTTGGTGTTGAAGCTTCAAAGTTGAAGTCTGTGTTTGTTCCCACCTTTTGAGAACTGCCCTTATACTAGAATGTACCTAGTATCAAGTAGTATCCTTATTTAAAAGAATTGGTTTGGTTCACTCATTGCTTTTGAAGCAAAGCAATCATATATTTAGCTTTTTTTTTACGACCATAAACTTTGACCCCTACTCAAGGATAAACAAATCAGTTTTTTAAAAAAAGAAACTTCACTTTTTCTTATTATAGTACCAGTAACACATCCTGAAGTTTTTACGAAAATTGAAGACATCAACTATAAAAAGTGTCCAGCTTTAAAAAAAAAATTGACTCTTAAGCATGCTCTTTCAGAAAAAAATACATTTAAAATTTTTGGAAACGATTCCATTGACACCGTGCCGAAAAAACGCAATGCATTTAGATGAAAGCATGCGAATGCTTTAGTTTTCTCGGTTTGATTGGAGAGTTCGATCGAACTTGATGGAAACATTACATTGAGCATATGCGAGCTTTTGAACTATTTTTACTTAATTTTCTATGTTAAGTTTCTATACCATTTGAGTGCGACGAAGAGCTATCGCGCTTCTCTTGTGCTTCGCCTAAAATTCGAGTGACACAAAAAGTGCAATGAAACTGCTGCCAGTTGCGATAGTGAGGTACGTCGCGTCGTAAAAAAAAATACGGAATTAAAATATGAAAATTTGCGCTCCATGTAAAATAAGAAATCACGAAATTTGCGCAGAAAAACTCACTTGTAATAAGTGAGCATAAGAATATTTTTGTTGGTAAAAGAAAGTAATAACCATGCATTTAATTCCGCATTCTAGCATAAGGTAAAGAAAATTCTTCAGCACTAAAACGATCATTGTATAACATTGTATCCTTATCAAATAACTAAGTTTTACTGAAAAGGAAAAACGATTGTTTTATTAATCTGGGACATTTTCTCTAAAATATATTTTTCAGATCATTTTTTTGATTGCCTGATTTAGCGTTACGAATAAATGTACTACTATAGTGAGAGAAAGAGATATTTTGAATTTTATTACCCCTTTTGGGCAATGTTTCCATGGGAGAAATGTATTTCAGCATGTAGAAATAAATGCAGAAAGAAATTAAATAAGTAAATGCTGAACCTAGTGTAAGACTGAAACTCAGACGAGATATTTGAGCCAAACTTTGAAATTCTTAGTTCCACAACTATTCCATTAAGGGTCTTTTCAAAGTGAGCTGAGCCTCAAAAAATGTATCACTATGTTTCGTTGTATATTTGTTTTGTAATAATGTTTTAGCTGTTATTTTAGCTTGTAGCAATGTTTGTGTACTTCTATATTTTGCGATTATTATTTTTGTTAAAAAAAATACTGTGTGTGGGGGTGGTGGAGAGGGGCTTGTCACTTAGTACTTATTGCACAAGGGGTTCGATAAACTTGTACAGATTTTGCAAGGGGTTTGCAAGGCAAAAAAGGTTGGGAACCGTTGAGTTAGGAAACAGACCGTTACAATGACTTTATGTCTTCTCTACTGCATACGAAGTTCGGAAAGAAGACCGTTACAATGACTTTATGTCTTCTCTACTGCATACGAGACAGTGAGAAGCAAAAAGATGTAAGTGGCAAAGTTAAAAATATGGAGATAAGTAGTACAAATAGTAGGGAAACCTCTCCTCTGTCTTGGGGCAAGATTTAGTACTAGTAGACCTGATAGGTGCTGTTGTACAGCATGATTTAGGAAAAAAAAATCAATGAAATTCTACCTAAGATGTTATCTTTAAATGTGTTTTGCTCAAAACTTGAAAGTGTCCATTTACATCCCTTTGTTTCACAAACTGTCTCATATGATCAAATTGTTCTTTAGACTGACTCTTGTCTCTACATATGGATTGTATTACGATGGTACCCAAGATACTTTTAGGAACAATCAACATAAAGTTCGGTACAGACTTCTTGTTCGATTACACATGTTTCAGCAAACTTTGGCTAGAGTTTCTTGTTGAAGACTAACTCTAATTAAAGATAATTATTTTCAGTGATGAGAATGTCATTATTATGAATATTTATGTAACAAAAATTGATACTCAGTCAACTTTTATTTGCATTATATAAATTTGTTAACTTTTTTCAGTAAAAAGAGATTTTTTTTTTTTTTTTTAAATAACATCAAACAGCATATCACCTTTTCCATGCTGTGCCCAATGCATTTCGCTGAATTTTTTTCCTCATTAGACGGTAATCCACCTTAGTATGTACTTACTAAGCAACACTAGAAGTTGGAGTTAGATGTTCGTAGGGCTGCCAAACTTGTGATTAACTATACTTAAAGCGCTTAATAAATTAATGTCCTAAGAGTAAATAGTTTATTATTAAGTATCTAATCTTTTTTTTAAAACAGTCTTTATTTATTGCCCACTGTATCGAAAACGTTGTGCAGGAGGAAAAACATTTTAAGCGTGCGAAACATGCTTTTCTTCCTCTAACCTTACTGCAGTAAGACTGCATAAATATAAATAGTTTGGTGTCTGTGGCAAACGCAAAAATGTACTTTTAAACGGATGGGCGTAAATCAAACTTCAAAATTTGTAGTTGGTAACATGCAGTTATAATTTATGTAATGCATCATTGAGGCGCAGCTGAAGATTGATGAGCAATCCAAATCTGGTGTTCTGACCACCTAACAGATAGGTTAAAGTTTGGTTGCTGTAATCATATACAGTCGGCTGCTGTAGTGATATACAGTCAACTCTCGACAATTCGAATTTCTGAGGGACTAGCTAAAACTTTAATTGGGTAGTTCAAGTTACGTAAAGTTCCCACAACCTACTCAAGAGTTATTTTTTACGATTTAATGATAAAGCCAACGACTTATTTATCTATGTATCATTGTATTGTGGATACATTATTAGACGATTGTAACCTAACGTCTTTTAGATGAAGATAAATGTTTGAAATGGATGATGATCTTAAAATATTTCCTCAACACTTGTGGCGCGTCTCGCCAAGTTGCCCGAATTCTTCACTTTCACCACCTTCTCAGGCACGTGATGCTCAATTCTCAACCTGTAGTCGAAAGAGGGCATTCCATCTCATATCGTCCTTTTCCTCAGATCTGCTGCTAACAAGGCCATCTTTTGTTTTACCTTGTCTGATGTGAGCGGGCGTTCAATTTTCGTCATCATAGCTCAAGCGCACTGGATGCATCATGGGGCATTCCCCGAGGTACAATTATAGACCGCACCCACCTAGCAAAAAGAACATTCCAACTCCTGGAATGAATTCAAGAACAGCATTATCCTTGATTAGCAGCAGTCAGTCACTATTTTAAACATGTGTGTCAATTGGGTACTCGGCTGTTTAAGCAATTATACTCTGGTGGAAATATACAGCTTGTGAGTCATACTCTGTGTTCATACCTTCTTTTTTCTTCTTCATTTTTTTGAAAATGTTTTCTTTGTAAGCATTCTTTAGTCTATATGAGAATATTTTTTCCCCTCTCCCTTTCATTCGACTGGTTGTTAGCGTTTGATGCTGTGAAGATCAGGGTTACCAGATTTAAGAACAGTAAATACTTGACAAGCTTCTTAGACTAATAAGGGGGGGGGGGATTTTTGAGACGTCTATTCATGATAAGTCTGATAAATTCAATCGCAACAAAGCACTAAACTTCGCAAAATGTCGCCTATCAAAATATAAAAATCGTTTTCATTGCGATTGATTGACGAAGATACGCAGAAATATATTTCTAGCATTAGTCAATGAGCAAAGAAGCAACCATATGGCTCCTCATGGTCTGCCACCAAAACAAAAACATACAAACCAAATCAAATCGAAAACAATTCTTGCGATTGCTGCCACATAATGATTTTCTTAGAGCTCATTATTTCACATTTTTTGTTTTACTTTATTTTTTTCCCATAAAATAAAGTCTCGTTCAGTAAAATATTGTTATCAGCTAGAGTACGGGACTTTAGCCGTCCCGTATTAAAGTTCTCCGGGACGCGGGACAATTTTTCAAAATACGGGACTGTCCCATGAAATTCGGGACGTCTGGCAACCCTGGTGAAGATGCACCAGTTGAAGGTGAGGCCATAAACAAACGGGGAAGGCATTGTTGGTGTTACTTGTGAACATTGACAGAAGTGCACAGAGTAGGAGTGTTGTCTCACGTTTGGAATAGTTTGTCAACAGATTAAATTGAAATACAGTGGGGCTTAATTTGCATAGGAGCTCATCACTTCCTTTTTGCACCGAATTTTTATTACAAATCAGGTGGTGAACAGTGGAGCTAATCAATACTGTTAGGCTCAAGAGCCCACCAGTATATCAATTTTGAAACTGATGAATATATAGCCATTTTCTGCCTTCATAATACTTATACATTCTATAGTTTTCTCTCTCTGTTAGAACGCATTGATCAGTACTTGACACTTGACACCCTCAGAGACACCCTGCACCTACCAGTTGCTCGGTTTATCGGTTTTAAATGCTCAGATAAATCTGAGCAAGTGAGTCTCTGAGTATATATGTGAGTGATATATATATATATATATATATATATATATATATATATATATATATATATATATATATATATATATATATATATACATACATACACCAGGGTTGGCAAGTTTCTGCCGAGGTGATTAAAACCACTGGTAGAAACCGGTTAAAACCGGCATGGCAAAAACCACTTTCTGCCACTTTGCGGCAGAAACTGGCAAAACTCACAAAAAGAAAAATTAATTCTTGATATACAGCAGAAAATGCATGGGAAAAATAATTAATTGTTAACCAAAGTACTGTAATTTTATTACGACATTATCACAGTTCAAAATCAAATGTTACATTGTTTGTCCCTGCAATTGCCTCTTGGAAAAGGTGGTTTCAAAAATCTAAGCAGGTTCTCAATTTACTACGCACAAATGAGAAATTTTAGAATATTTTTAAAACAGAAGAGCTAGCAGACAATGCATCATGGAGCAAGCAATTTTCGTGAAACTCTCATCTATTGTATACCTGGTCCACCATGTAGTAACTGGGGTTGTGGTAAAATTTGGCTGGAAAAATAAGTTTTGAGAAATGGGGCCAATTTGTTTTGCAAAGCTGTGACATTAGGTACAAAATTTAGGCAAGTAAAATTCTGGCACTTTCTTTTTGAAGCAATTTCAATCACAAACAATTTAGAGGAAGCATATAAGTGAGCAAATTACAATCAGTAACGCCTGTTTAATTCTGTATATCACTCCTCTTTCTTAAGCACCCCTGTACGATTTTTTATCCTTTGTTAAATTAATCCAAATATTACGAGTCTCTGCAATAGGAAAGTTCCTTTTCTGAACTAAATCAAGGGCACAAGCATGGGGTTTTTTTTTTCAATAATAAAATGATGTTTAATTTTTTAGTTTACTTAAACAAACATCATTTACTAATTACTTGGGTTATTAAAAACATTTTTAAGTTTTTGCCAGTTTCTGCCGGTTTTTACCGGTTATAACCAGTTTCTGCCACTGGCACGGCAAAAACTAGTTTCTGCCGGCAGAAAGCCAACCCTGAAAGCACCCTGACCTGAAAGCCAACGGAACCCCTGTTTCGTTTCAACCTGCAAGACCTTTATTTTCGCAACCGTTAGTCCTAGGTATATACTTCCAATTGGAAAAAGTTCAAAATCAGATGCAAAGTTAAGATATGGAAAGTTTGAAACAAAAGTAACTAGTATGTTGTGGCCATCACGAAACTTTCTTCTACATTTTTCTTTTTTTTATCTGATCCCTCCCCATGCTTGATGAGGAAGCAATATTCCAAAAAAAAAAAAAAAAAAAATTACATATGCAAAAACTTGACGACCATCCCAATGTCTGAATTATTGCAAAAGCAAAGCAAAGAGCGAAAATTGAAATTTATTTTAAAAGCCTTGCTTGAATTAATTACAAATATTTCACTTGTTAACAAACATAAGATGGCAACAGTTAAAAATTTTAAATCATTGAGAAAATATTTCGGATCCTTTCCATGCAATTAAAAGCACGAGCTGAACGCAGACGACAGTCTGTTACGATTTATCTTTCTTATTGTTGCAATTAAAAAGCTATTTTTATTCCCACAAATAAAAAAAAAATCAGCCCCCCATGGAGCGATTGGTGCCAAAATTAAACCAACGTCTGTTTACATATGGATTCATATTTATTCCAAATTTCATCCACAACGTAGCATTACTTCTTGAGATATGGCACTCTCAATGGAAAAAAAAGAACGTTTGATTGCGCCACCCCCTTTTCAGCTGCTGACACCAAAATAGAATCATTTCTTATACCCTCTAAGGGCTACTTATCGATAAATTTTTGTTTGATTACGTTCATTATTTATTGTGATACAGCAGTCACAATTGACGGCAAAAAACGTTCTATAGCTCAACCCCCGTTTGAGTTGTTGACACCAAAATTGAATCAGCATCTGTTCCTGTTAATGGCAACATATGGGCCAAATTTTGTTTGATTCCGCCAGTTACTTCCTGAGGAATAGCAAGCACTCGGAACTCAAAAAACGTCCCATTGCTCCACCCCCCTTGGAGGAATTCGCGCCAAAAACCAATGGGCACAAGTTCACATAGCGGCACATATGTGTAGCAAATTTCGTTCGATTTCATGCGGTAGTTTTTGCTGTAGAGCGGCCACAAAAAACTGGTCACACACAGACGTGACACACACACATACACACACACACACACACACACATACACACAGACAGACAGACAGACATTTTCCAAAAATAGTCGAAATGGACTCAGCACACCTCAAAACGTTCGAATCCGTCAAAATTCGAAATTCGAAAATTTGCACGAATCCAATACTTTCTTCTATATATTAGATATAGAAGAAAGTAAAAATGAGTCAAAAATACAAAATTTAACTTTCTATACGGCTCCAGGTCCCCTAACTTATATTTAGGGAAATAATCTCCATTGAAAGATATTACTAACACAAATAATTTGACATTTGTGCGATCAAAACTCAGGGAGGTATTCCAGTTTAAAGTTTTAAGGGACCATACAAAAGAAGAGACTGGAACTTACCTCCCTTTCAGAAGAATGACAGGTCATCAGAGTAAGAAAAACAAGGTATTTATATTTTTCATTGCTGTTCATAAATAAATGCAAATGTTATGCCGTGGTGCGCAAAAACACAGGACAAAGCATCGAACAATTTAATAAACCACTCTATGCACAGGTATAATTTTAAACAAATGTTAATTGCTGTATTTTCCCCCAAAAGGCGTTATTGACGGCGAATGAAAAGTGATGTAAGTCACAAAACGCTGCGTTTCATATCTCAGTGAATATTGATCGTACTAATTTCAAACTTTTTGTGTTGAAATTGTTTTTCAAAGGAGATTATTTCCCTAAATATAAGTTAGGGGACAAGGGGTTTGTATAAAAAGTTAAATTTTGTATTTTTTGACTTATTTTTACTTCAAACTTTTAATATCTTAACTCTGCATCTAATTTTGAACATTTTTGCACTGGAGTCGTTTCCAAAATTTTAAAAGTATTTTTTTCTGAAAGAGCATGCTTAAAAACATAGGATCTGACCATTTTTTGGTAAATTTGTTTACGTTTAATATTTAAAAAAAAATACTGAAATCGGAGTGCTTTCATTGTTTACGGCTTCTGCCTATGACATCACAAATGATGAAATGCCATTCAGTGTTGCCATTCACAGTGCAAAATATTTTATTCGCATCTTTACTCACATGTATTGGCAACGATGTGGTTAAAAGCAAGCGTAGAGCTCAATTTTAATTCGCTGCTTGATTATCATAACGTGGAAACGTAGTAGAAAGATGCGGGAAAGTGCATTATTTGTTATGTCATCAAGACCACGCCTTGTTTGAAAAATTAGACATTTTAAAAAATTAATTAAAGAAAAAAAAACTGTTGGGAAAATGAAAGTATTTTCTAGGTCCATGTTTTTTTTTTTTTTTTTGCTCATTCTATCCATTTCAATGACTATAAGTAGTACTTTTGACTGAAGGAAACCACCCCTTACGAAGGAAAACTACTTGCACATATTAATATTATCGTTAAAAAGGGTAGAATTTTCTGCGTTCTAAACAATTTATTTCAATGCTCTAAATTAATTACGGCTGGAGTAATTTGCGTTTTTAGCTCGAACTTTTTTAGGCTTAGCTGGAATTTAGGCACTCCTTTTTTCATTAAATATATCAATAAAAAGTGAAGGAATTGTCCCACAGATTTCTTTTCGACAGCATTGGAAAAAGCGAGATTTTTTACTCCAGATCTCTCTCGACTTTTGGTCGAAAAAAATAGCTTCTATCTTCAAAAGAAAAAAAAGTTACAAGCATTTTTAAATCAATTTCGAAATATGTCATTTTGATTCAGGTTGTCAACCATTTTATTTTCGCGTTTCCATGGTTACGCTTTTTGAATCCATTGTATATTTTCTTATTTTGCATCTGATTTTTTAAACTTATTTTATTTCATGTTTCCATTGTTACGCTTTTAAAATCCATCTTTCGCATTTTAATTTTTTAAAAGTATTTTAATATCTGTCGTCATTGTCTGGAAGGGTAATTTTACATGGTGTTTTTTTTTTCTTTTATTTAAGTTATTCTTTGAATTGTTGAATATATGTCACTTGACACAATTTTTGTTCTCCAAGGTAGACCGGGCAAAGCCGGGCAACGCAGCACCTAATATATAAAGATTTAAAAGCTACTGTTAATGTGATTTTATACCTTTTTGTTTGTTTGCCGTAGAGATGTACTGAGTAGCACTTTAGCCGAGTAGCAGAGTACCGAGTACTCGGCCTTTCACTACTCGGCCGAGTACCGAGTTACCGAGTACTCGGCCGAGTTACCAAGTACCAATTATGTTTTAAGAAGAACCACCGACACACATGTGATGAATTTTGAACTTATTGGAATAGTAATTTAGACCTCCTTGTCCATATAATAGTTTTTAAAACTAAGTTCCTGCTGAAATTTAACTACGCATTATATAAACAATTTTGTTTGTGCCAAAAATTTAAAAAAAAAAAAAAAATTAGAAACAAATAAATAAAAGGCATGATTAATCAAGTTGGAATTAAAACAAATTACAGTAAAATCCCTCTAATGCGGACACTAACAGGACAAATGTTTTTTGTCCGCAATAAAGAGGTGTTCGCAGGATAGGGGTTTAATAATGTTATTTGCATTGGAACTGGGGAATTAAAAATTGTCCGCATGAGAGGGGTGTCTGTTAGGAGGGGTTTCACTGTATACCAATCAATTATAGTTCCAGTCCGCCAAACATCAATAATTTTTAAAAGCAGATAAAACAAATGTGCAAGAACAGTGCAGCCACGTGTTTCTGCCCCCCCCCCCCCCCCGTTACAAGGAACGTCTTTTTCAGTGCATAACATGTGGGCTAAAGAATGTAAGACATTCGAAAAAAATTCGACTTTTGTCAGAGACCTTTAAACGCACGAGCTCCCATTTTGTGCATTGAAAAAGGAATTACTTGTAATGCCAAAACACGTGTCTGCACTGTGCTTTTAACGTTGTTTTATTTCCTTTTATTTTTTAAGCAAAGGTATTTTTATATTTCTTATAACTAATCCATATTTTCTATATACTTACCTTTTTTGCATAATTTTTAATAAATAAGTTTTATTAACTTTGGGGACATTAAAATAAAGATTTATTACATTGAAGCATTACAAACTTCATTATTCTCAAAATTTAAATTTGACTTATAAATTTTAATTGTAAATGATTGCAGAATATAACACTTGCTGTTTGTTTATAAATTTTAGTATCTGTCTTGGACAATATTCAATTTTTTGCAACTACTCGGTATTGGCCGAGTATCTGATCAGAATTTGACCGAGTAGTTACCGAGTACTCGGTACGTCTCTAGTTTGCCGAAACATTTATTATTGCTAAAGAAAACACATCCGCTTCACTCGCAAAAGGGCTGGGTTCCGTTAGTGTCGGCGCTTGGCACTTGAGCCGAGCTTGAGCCGCTGAGCAGTTCAGTCTAGGATTATTGTTTTAAGGCAACCCGTTTATGTAATTCATTGTTTTGGCGATTTGTTTTGAAAGAAAAGAAACTTTTGATTTGTTTTTTATCCAAGTGAAATGTACGACATGTTCTTCTTTTTTTTCTGACGATTTTTGAATGTTCCACGGGATGTTTTTTTTTTTTTTTCGTTAGAAGGATGGATTATGATAGCGTGATTGCTGGGCAAGTTTGGCGATAAACAATAGAGCTGCGGAATTATTTTTACATTTGAAAGACATTATTTGATGTCTTTTTTTGTTTATTTGGCGAAATATTTTAAATTGCAGTAAAAGCCGCTTCACTCGCTAAATAGAGTTTTAAAGCAACTGTAAATCTAATTTAACGGTTTGACGAAAAGTTTTAAACTCCAAAGAAATTTAAATAGTTTTTTTTTTTTTTTTTGAAAAGGTGTGTATGCATTTTATACAAAGAAAAACGATCATTTCACATCAGAGGCGGAGGGGGCGTCAATTCTTTTTATTCAACGGACTTCCATTAAATTTTTAACACGGGCATCGCTGTGCGGGTACTGCTAGTCTTACTACTATTATATATGCGAAAGTTTGTCTGTATGGATGGATGTTTGTTACTCTTTCACGCACAAACTACTGAATGGATTTTGATGAAACTTTACAATAATATAGCTTATGCATCAGAATAACACATAGGGTAGTTTTCATCCCGTTATGGGGGGCAAAACCCCCCATAGGGGAGCGATAAAACACAATTTTCGTATAAATTCCCTAATATGAGGATGAAAAAATACTTGCACATATTTACATTATATGTCCATCGAAAGCTCTAATTTTTCTGCTGAAGATGGCACCTGTTTGAAATTTCTAAGTAGAATAAAAAACGAGTTATGAGCTTTTTAGTTCCATGTTCGAAGGCTTTCCTCAACTCCAATACAGTATTTAGTGTATCATCTCAACTCCCCGTCGATAGCGACAACTGTTGTATTGTTGACTATTTTTCCTTTTCGTCTGACTGTTCGAGGCTTTTCGCAAGTTAAATCTTAAAGTAAAATTTTTGCACAAGATTGGCAAATAATACAAGGATTTGGCTGATTATTTTACAGTTTAACGCAACTTAGAGGCAATTAATGAGGTTTTTTTAAACTATTTAAGTTGACTGGGTATTTGATCGACCAGCAGGAATCTGGCCAAACTTTCTTTGCGGAATCATTTCAATAGCTAATGCATTTGGCAATTTTTTCAATTGTCGCTGTTTTTGAAGCTAAAGACCCCGCAATACTGTTTCTCGGTTTCACCATGCAACCAAAATATCGGCATTTCTTTAATATTTCTTTCTTTAAATCATTTGTTAACATGTAAAATAATCCGCCAACTAAATTAAGCAAATCCATAAAGAGCACAAATTTGCGCACAATTTCAAACAATTGCCAAATTTTACTACTTCTTTTGGAAACATTTCGAGTAGCATTTTATGGTCACCAGAAGTATCTCAGTATTTTGCGACACTATCTTTTCGATGAAAATTAGTAACATAGTTTTCCAGGGGGGGGGGGAGCCTTATCCGAGGGGGGGGGGGGGGGTATCCCAAAACGATTACTGCAAATTTGGTAACATTTTAAATCGCAGTAAGGGATTACGGGCGGCTACATTTGTTTAAAGTTTGTACTTCAATAGCAATATAGAGAAGTGTTTAGAATATGTTCAAAAAAAAAAAAAAAAAAAATATTTTTAAACAAGTGAAGTTTAATTCCATATCTTTGGAATTCCTCAAATTTGTATTATGCTTAAATGTCGTTTTTTCGCTTCTAAAAGTTTCTAAAAAATTTTTTCTTCATACTTATTGCCATTTTACTTTTATGGGTAAGGAAGAAGCTCGATTTTTAATCACTTCAAAGCGGTGTGTTTGAGTTATTTCAGTCGTAGAAGAAAACGAATAAAAGTATCGATATTGTTTCTTATAATTATTACAGACCCAGGCAGCGCCGGTATTTTTGCTATGTATAATATTCTCGTAACTAAATAAAGAAAGTTATTAAATAGAGTCTGCCCCCTACCCCCAGTTACATCCGGAAAAGATTTATTTTTCGCCAGGAACGACCAAATACATGCAAAACATTTTCTTTATAGCATCTTCTGTTCGGAATTAAAAACCATATCTTATGAATACAGATCAAGCAACATTTTAAGCAGTTTTATAAACTTGGTAAGTCTCTGGCGAGTGTATGGTACTGTGGTCCTCTGGCGATAAATAATGGATTTGGATTTATTATTTTACATTTTTTACGCTGCTTTTAATTGCAAAAATAGAAAATGAAATTAAACAAAAAAAAAAGTTTAAAAAATTAAAAAAACGCGCTTTCGTAGCAAAATGAACTAAAAAGTGAAAAATAATCTTTGGATGATAGTAGTTGACCAATCACTTAATTTTAATGTAATACAAAAAACCGTGGGGTGCTGTCTATTTACATTTTTGCATGGACAACAAATGGTAGAAATTCAAGACAACTGATAAGAAGCCCCCCCCACGCTTTTTTGTATTACATTAAAATTTAGTGATTGGTCAACTACTATCATCCAAAGATTATTTTTCACTTTTTAGTTCATTTTGCTACGAAAGCGTGTTTTTTTAATTTTTTAAACTTTATATTTCTTTGATAATTTGAGATACATTTGAATAAAAGTTTTGTTCAACAATGGTCTGATCAGCAATGAATTTCCAAGTGAAGGCTCACCTAAATTTTCGCATGAAATTAGTTAAAAACAATGATATTTCATGTTCTAATTACCTTGGAACATTGGAAAAAATTTTGTCTGATGCAGAAAAATTAAAGGTTTTTGTAGATATTTTTAAATAATTTTTGCGTGCATTTTTTAATGTATTTTTAAAAATTTTTCCTTTTTCTCATTGTTGGATTTATGCCAAAATATTGATTAAAATTGTAGGAAAGTAACAATTAAAAGTTAATTAATTTGATTATAGAATATTGCATTGTCATCGGGTCTGAGGTCGCGTGCCAAATTTCAAAAGAATCTGATCGCAGGAAGTGGACGAAATTTGAGCTGCAAGATTCCGTTACAAGATACATACATACATACATACATGCATACATACAGGTGAAGCTAATAAAAGCGTGTTAAAAAAAAAAGAAAAATTAATTTGAATTTTGACATCTTGAATATGTTTTTCGCAATCACGAGTGTGATGTGTGCATGTGTGTGTGTGCATATGTGTGTAGGCGCGTGTGTATGTATGTGTGTAGGTGTATGTATGTGTATGTGTGTGTGTGTTTGTGCGCGCGTGTGTGTGTAGTTGTGTATGTATGCGTGTGTGTAGGACATGGATGCAACCTGGAGACGGCTTTCACTATAGGAGCAGCATCGTGAGGACCCGGTCGACGGTGATGGTGCGGAGGGTGGCGGTGGGAAAATAAAATGATAGGACATCAAAACAGTCTCAAGTGAGAACAATAAGCAATCGTGATTGCTCAATAACTTTTTTAAAACTTATTAGATTGGCAGAGTTATGATAACGCGATCGAGACGAGTGTTCAAAAATCTTGGCACTACATCCATTACAAAAGTTGCATTGAAATTTAAAAATTTTGCCAAATTAATTTTGGTAAAAAGATTATTAAATAAATATTATGTATAAGGTATTAAAGTTAAAATTAATCCGCCAAAATAGTGAAACAACATGCTCAAATAACATTAAAACTTCTATTAAAATGTAAATTAATCCGCCAAATACATTTCTTATCTCCTGTCTCACAAGGCTACTACCTTATTTTAAATTTTTATGAAACTTTTAATTTTCTTTTTTCTTTTTCGTGAGTGTTTTTAAGGATTAATGATGCGAATTAGGATTTTGTGGAATTAATGTCCCTACTTTAATGGCGACAATGGAGAACATTGTTCTTCCTTTCTTTTTTTCTTTCCTTTTTATTTTTTATGCTATCGGGCCTGTACTGAGGAAGATTTTTAGAATTAATCATGACGGAGATCTTCAGAGGGAAATGTTATTTGAAAATGCTGATATCACCATTCTAATAAAGACTTGAGGTAATGTTTCTCTTTCCGAAATAAAAAGTTTTTTTGTACTATTGTCCTCATTTAAATGGGAAATTTTTAAAAAAAAAAAACTGTTTTGCTTACTGTGATTATAATGGTATTTTTTCTCTGAACTTTTTAGTATTTTAATCAGGGCCGTTTACGTTATAGAAACAGTTGATTTCCTTCTCACGGTGATTTTAAAGGTTTGATGTGCTCACTCTAAAGGGACATTATTAGAATCAGGATTTGTAGTGACTGTTGACCCTATTTTGTGACGATTTCTCCGGTAAGAAGCTATACAGTAATTTAGATAGCCGGTGTAGCGTTGGACATCATTTGTCGGGGATCGGGATTATAAGGGAAATGTTTGACTTTATCTAAGAATTGTTGACCTCACTCGAATTGGAATTTTTGAGAACTTCTTTACAATTCTTGAATGTTTTCTTGATTTATGTTGTGTGATTTTTTATGTGTCTTCCCAGTTTCGCCGACATTTCATCCCCTCCCCTCACTCCTGATTTTCAGTTTCAATCATACCTTTTGATATGTTAGAGGGGAGGCAATTTGAACTGTCGGCGAAACTATAGAAAAACCATTTTTTGGTAACGATTTGACCTCTGCCTGTGTTGACCATTAACTTAAATTGATTGAAAAAAACTACATCAACGTGAGCGAAGCCGCGGGTAAAATCTAATATGTAATAAAGTAGACAAAAACAGTGCATAAAAGCTTTGCAGTAATGCATAATACAACACAAGAGAGTTGTTACTTTGCAGAAGATAACGTGTTGAAGTGTAGGGGGAGGGGGGACTAAATTTAAACGATATCTCTACATAGTATAAAATGAAGTCTCCAAAAAGCGTATGTGTGTTTGAACTCGCAAAACTCGAAAACTACCCGGCCGATTTTGCTGAAACTTTCACAGTTTCTTTCTTTAAGTCCCGAGAAGGTTTGTAGACCAGTTCGAAAACAATTCGATGAATAGTTCTTTTTTTATTCCAATTTAGGCCCAATTTTCACATAAATTCCCGAATATGGGAGTGAAAATTTACTCGCAATTAGTAATATTATATATCGTTGGAAAGGGAAGATTTTTCCGCGTTATACGCAATTTGTTCCAATGCTCTAACTTAATTGCGGCAGTTTTTTACGTTTTTATCTCGAATTTTTTTAGGCTTAGCTGAAATTTAGGCACTACTTTCTTCATTAAATCCATCAATAAAAAGTGAAGGAATTGTCCCACAGTTTTCTTTTTGACAGCATTGGAAAGAGCTGCTTTTTTTTACTCCAGATCTAACCCGACCTGGTCGAAAGTTTAACCCTCTATCTCCATTAGAAAAAAAGTTGCAAGCGAATTAAATGAAGTTCATTATTTAAGTTTTTAACCATTTTATTTCGCGTTTCCACGGTAACGCTTTTTGAATCCATTGTTTTTCGCCATCTTTCTCATTTTTAATTCTTAAACTTATTTTATTTGTGTTTCCATGGTTACGGCTTTTCAATCCATCTTTCTCATTTTATTTTGATTTCTTAAAAGTATTTTAGTATCTTTCATCATTGTTTGGCGAGAAAATTTTGCATGATGTTTTTTTTCTTTTATTTAATCCTGGTTATTGAAGATACTTCACTTGACGCAATGGTTTTTTTCAAGGTAGACCGGGCAAAGCAGCAAGTTATATATATAACTATTGAAAATAGATGAAAATTATGTATTAGTCAACGCCTTGAAACATACTCTCCCGTACTTGTGTTAGAAATTAAGCCCTGATGCGCTTTTCATCAAATTTTATTTTTTTCGTTTTAATTTCTCAAAACTTAAATATACCATTTGCACTTAGAAAAAACAGATTATCTGCCTATCTATTTATTTTTTTACTTTTCTGTTTTACATGTATAACTCTTTCATCTCCTCTGTCACAGATTAAATGTTATATTAGTTTTAGGAAGTCACGATTGCTTATTGTTATTGTTTTCACTTTGACCTCATTTGGTGCTCGATATTTTTGATCCAGATGGGAGGCTGCACAATTTAGTACCCTCGGGACCTTGGTGCCCGAAAAGCTACTAGTGGTACCAGTTAACTAGCAGAAAATTTTCAAAATAATATTGATAATACTAAAATTTGCGTAGTCCTACATTGAAGCAAGTTTTGTACTACTTTGAATCAGTGATTTCAGAAAAGGCGTAGTTCGTATCACTATATCATAGTTCATATCGACTATTATTAATTAAACTTTTTACAGTTTAAGCAGTGAAACTTTCTTCTATATATATATAAATGAATGTTTGTCTGTATGTCATCCATGAACTCAAAAACTACCCGACAGATTTGGCTGAAACTTTTACCGTTTGTTATTTTTGGTACTGGGAGTGTTTATAGACCAGTTCGAAAAAAATCCGATCGATAGTTCCTTTTTCATTCCAATTTAAGTCACAATCCATTGGAAAATACGAATAAAATTATCGGCTGCAGAAATTAATTCGCGTGAAAGATCTCATTGATAAGAAGTTAACTGTTGCCATTTTTCTTGAGTTTGAACAAATAAATTCTTTCTTTATTGTTTTATGGCTTTTCATGCAACGGGGGAATTTAAAACTTTTTCTATTTGATATTTTTAGCGATTGATTGATCTTGCAAACTGCGTGAGTACAAAATTTGAGTATAGTCACGGCTTCACTTGATACCTGGACCGATTATTATGAAAATTGCTATATATATATGTATTTTTCCACGGAGAAGGTGCATAATATGCTCATTGAAGCCACTCGCCACCAGGTGGCACTGCAGAGTAGCAACTTCTGCCCCGTTCAACCGATTGTCATGAAAATCAGTATAATGATGTATTTTTTTGTTGGCGTAGCAACGCGCGTCGGGTACAGCTAGTTACGAATAATAAAGCTGAAAATTTCTCTGTCTGGATCCCTGTGACGCGCTAGCGCCTAGACCCCGTTCCGCTGATTTTCATGAAATTTGGCACAGAATTAGTTTATAGCATGGAAGTGTGCACCTCGAAGCGATTTTTCGAAAATTCGGTTTCGTTCTTTTTCTATTCCAATTTTAAGAATATTTTCTCGAGCAAAATTATCGTAAGATGGACGAGTAAATTAAAGTCATCATAACGTGGAACCGTAACATGGGCAAACCAATTGGCGAGAAATTCATCATACATTATTTGTAAATATACAGGCGAACCAAAAGACCTTTTAATTTTCTACTACGGGCAAAACCGTGCAGGTACCACTAGTAAGTAATAAATTGATGTTTCCATCACTTTTTCCGAGGGTGTACTCCCAGTAATTTATTGCGCACAATCTGTGTATGCATATGTATATGTATGATATGTATAATATGAAAATTTTTGAAGCTTGAGGGTATACGCTATATTTCTGAAAAATATTTGAGAGTATACGGCGTATATGGAGAAAAAACCCCTATGGGAACACCCCTGGTTACAGCACATCTTATTTAGGCAAATGGTTTTGTTGGGGGGTGCGGTGCACATGTTGGGGGATGATGAACCAAACAAAGTTCTAGGATTTAAAATGATTGAGAAACCCTATTCTCAGCAGGGCTGCGGAATCGGAGTCGGACTTATTTTGGTGCAAAGGAGTCGGAAGTCAAAAACTTAAAACTGCATGAGTCGGAGTCTGTCAATTTCCCACTAAGTCTGCAACTCTGCCAGTGCTTACGGAGACGGAGTCGGTCATTTTCGCTCCGACTCCGCATCCCTGGCTCTAAAATAAAACCGCATAAGCGTTGTCAGCGAATTAGGACAATATTTTTTAAAATCCTAATCGTGTGCAGCGAACATAAATTGTGAGGATTTCACACTCATAAGTAAATGCGAAACGAGGATCATGTGACGTATTTGTCATTTTGTAAGGAGAGGGACAGGTGTCAGTTAAGATTTACTGTGCCCTCCACAGGTTCTTTTTTTTTTTTTTTTCTAGAAAACTGGAGTAAGCAATTTCTTTCTTTCCCCGCGAAATCAGCAATTTGACCTATTGTTCTCTTCATCATAGAAAACATCTACTTTCTTGTTTGGTTCAGTTCCAAATAACTTGTTAGTTGATTTGTTATGGCTTGTAGAATGTCTTACAAGACGAGAAATCAGCTGCGTAGCGGATGTTTTGCTATTTTGATGTCTTTATTTATGTATGTTGCTTTTAGAGTGTGCTTTCTCGTCGTACAAAATGGTCGTTGGAGTTTTAACGTTTTCTTTTTGATCTATTTTTAACGATTGTGTTTCATTTGGATTTATTACCGTGAATTAAGTAATTTGAGTAGCTGCAAGTGAAGAAATTGAAGGTCGAAGTGGATGCCAACGACTTCCTTTTCTCAAAACGTGGGAATCTTTATACGAGTATTATGCACTTTTGCTAGTTAAAATACGGATGCGTTATTGTATCAGTTTTTACAGTTCATTTCGAAAGAAAATGGCCCGCCAATAAAAACACACTATTTGTTGGGAAAAAATTAGACTGGGTACATATTAATATCTTATAAAATATAAACTATATCAGTACGTTTGATGAAAAATATACTAATTTAATGAAACAATGTACAAAGCATTGTAATTTCAAGGAAAGCAAAAAAAAAAAATCTAAGTTTAAAAAATGTTTAGTTCAGAGTTGAAATTGAAACCTGTAATGTTGTTTTGTACAGTTTCATTATGTCTCACAAAAAGGTTGCTAAAAATTGACATTTTGACACGGAAAATTTCCGGAACTTGTGGGCTTTTCCTTCCCACATCACTACTCCGAGTCATTAAAAATTTTAAATCATAAAAGTTTTCCTTTAGTCATCACCATTTTAACTTTCATTCTGTGCTCCCTGTTGGGTGCCTATATAAGTCGGCCAACCTGCAGAACTTTTTGAATTAGTTGAAGCTTCGTCAAGAAGATTTCTTTGGTAGACATTGCTTAAAAAGTTATTAGATGTCGAACTAGTGAGTAACACAAGGTAGGGTAGACCACCGGGGCACGTTTACGCATTGCCCTTTTTCCAAAACGAGTTATAACTGGAGTGCCAACAGTCATACCAGATTGATGCTACTCCCTAGCAAATATTCTCACAAGTTTTTGAGCATCAGTCGAGCTTCAGTTTAGCATGCGGATAGGAAAATCTGTTTACAATCAAATTGAGTAAGTTTTGTGTTGAACATTTTGAAGCTTATTGTGAATAAATAATACTTACCAGGAAACATCACGAGCTCAGTAATCATGAAAAAAGTTAAAAATGGTCGCATTCGAAAGAGTATCTTTAGAAAAAAATTTGACCCAAATATTGTGTGCCCTCGTCCTTTAGTTTTTGAGATATGGGGGGTCAAAGTTTGTCGAAATCTTACGAAAATTCGCCAAATTTAAAGACTTGGCAAGAAATGGAAAATACCACGTGATTTCATCGCCTGCGTTTAGCAAGACTCTCATTACCATTTCTGGTCATCTGCAGAGCGCGTAAACGATGTTTCGCATTAACCCTTTACTTGTGAGTGTAAAGTTAAAAAGTAACTATGAAGCCTGTGAAATGGAAACTAGAGAGCTTTATCCAGAGGAGCTACAACTTTATAACGAAATTGAACGTAGGATTTAACTTTGTAATCGTGATAATAATGCATTTCAGAATTTAAGTGCATTTCAAGCGTGTTTTACTTAACTAATTTAAATTTGTACTCTTGTTATGAAATGTGTTGTAAGTAATTAATAATTATGTGTTAATAATAACCACGAAAAATAGTGAAGAAATCACTGATCTACTACTACTACCTAAAATGCTAAAAGACATTTTTATCTTGACCTTCTCCATAACATTTTACAGGGGGGAGGTTCAAATTAAATTATTCGAGAAAATTACTTTTAGTTATTCGAAAAGCAACAAAAGACACACCCACATTCACATTTCTGTTGTTGGAAACAAATGTTTGACGGAACTCCCCTCGGGGTCTAGGGGATTCGTCAAAAAAAAAATATGATTTGAAGTCAATATACATTATATTTCCATTGTTTTTACAATAAAATAAAATATTTCGGGCGGTGGCGTTTTCCCCTATACAGTTGCACGTTAATATCCCGGAACACAAGCCCCTAAAAATTTCAATGCCGCAATCTGTGCCACGACACCCCGCGCCATGGTAGTCACCCCGAGTAAAGAATTAATGCGCTATTTCTCACGCGTTTTGGTGGTGACCAAATATGGAAGTGAAATGTCTTGTCAGATGCAGATGTTGAATTCGCGCCGTGCCTTCCATTTCTGAACAAAACTCGCTAAATTTGGCGACTTTACTAAAAATTTCGGAAATTTTTAAGACCTCATATTTCGATAACGTGGTCACGAGGGCACGTAGTTTCAGTGTCATAAACATGTTTTCCAATGCTCTTTCGAATGCCACCAATTTGAAATTTTTTTGAATTTCCTTGATCGTGATGTTTCCTGGTTAGTTCAGAGAAAATAAATGTAAAAATTTGCAGAATTTCATCCTCGCTTGAAGAATTGTATTTGTGTGAACAGAAATGTTATTAAATTTTGTTGCACGTTAAAAATAAATCCCATTTTCATCGGGGCACATTTACGCACGTTCTTACTGTGTCTTACTACTCTGTCTTACTTCTAAACGAGCCCCGGACGCGTTTTTCGTTTTGTACTGTCGTATACCTTTATAGTATTTCCAGGTTATTTAGTTTTGAAAATCACCACACATTTTTCGTTACGTATAACAGATTCGTATCATATAGCTTACAATCATTTAGTAAGCCTGTTCAGCTTTAACCAGGGTTGTCCTATTTTGTCCACCCCGGAAAAAAACCGTCCCGTACAAAAAGGCATTTTGTCCATTTCGTCCACTTCATCAGTAAACTGAAAGTTTTGAGATAAAATTTTGAAGTGTGAAAATAATAAATCTTAATATATAAAAATCAATGTCCTAAGATAACACACACACACACACACACACACACACACACACATATATATATATATATATATATATATATATATCAACGCACAGCCAATACTGCTGAAGCCTCAGACTTGAAATTTGGCAGGCATGTCCACATGATTATGAAAGTATCCACAAGTATCCACTAAGAAAGGTTTTTTCGAAATATCGATTAGTTCAGGAGAAATTAATTAAAACCCCTTAATTTCTGTGAAATTAAAACCTGTCATTGAAATTTAAATCCCTTATTTTCGGAGGCTTTCCTCCATTCAAATCATTATTCAGTACTTCATTCAACTTTTTGTTTCTCACGTGATTCTTCGAGGCCTTTCTCAAGTCAAATAATAATAA
The DNA here is from genome assembly GCF_026930045.1 of Uloborus diversus. Lineage (NCBI taxonomy): Eukaryota > Metazoa > Arthropoda > Arachnida > Araneae > Uloboridae > Uloborus > Uloborus diversus. The sequence goes on along the minus strand of NC_072731.1, from coordinate 117,963,260 downwards.
TGTTTCTGTCTTTTGCTTTCATTTTTTCAAAACTTGAAGCGAAGTTTTAAAGAACATCATCACAGGCGGACTATTCTTTTGAATTTAGAAGAGTGCAGTTTCCTGTAAAAATTTGCTTTGCCGTAGGTTACGGCTTTGCAATAACCGTTAACAAGTCAGAAGGACAGACATTAAAAGTAGCAGGGATCGATTTTGGAGAAGACTTTTTTTCACACGGCCAATTTTATGTAGCTTACTCCAACGTCAGTTCATCAAGCAGCTTAATAGTTTTAGCACCAGGGAAAAAAAAAAGAAACTAAAAATGTTGTATACAAAAAAGTTCTTGCTTAAACATAGGTATAACAATAAAATGTGGATGGCCTGTGTTTGCAAAGATAATCAATACTTAAAAAAAATCGTTAATAACAGTTGAAGATCGGTTAAGGACAAGGGCATATACACACACACACACACACACACACACACACACACACATATATATATATATATATATATATATATATATATATATATATATATATATATATATATGGAGTTCAGGGGCCCCGGGATCCTCCCAAAATTACTAGGTGCACCAAGCATTTTTAACCCCTGCGAATTCCATTACCCGAGCAATGCCTGGTACGGGAATGCTAGTTGTATATAACAGTCTAATCATACCGAATAGCATATTCACATCGTTGAATTTTATTACTTTTAAGTAAATTATGATCTAAAATTAGCTGCACCAATGTTTAATTTAAATTTTTTTTTAGATTTATGAAATTCTAAAGCTAATGGTTCTATTTTAATTAAATGATTAATTCATAATAGAAAATGTATTAGAATAATGTACTAATATTATTACACCATATCAATAAATTTATGTATGTATAATCAGTTTACTTTTCAATCTGTCCATTTCGTCCTGTTTTGCCCATTTTGTCCAGTTTCTTCCGGCGTCTCGGACTTTTTACAAAAAAGTGACAAAATAACGACCCTGTCTTTAACTTTATACACTATTCAGCCTGTAATACATTTTCTTTATTTTAAAGATGGTATGACATTACGTTCAAAACGCTAACAGAACCACGTTAGATGTCAAAATAAAGAAAAGTCTTGTCGATAATCTAAGTATTTCCCCCAGTAGGCCTTCTACATCGTCACATGTGGACTACCCCAACTGAGATCATTTGAAAAAGTAGGAGCAAAGCTTAGAAACCTGGAAAGGAAAAGAAAAAGAGGATACTCACTATCCTAACTGATACTCCGATAGAAGCCCTCAGACAAAAACAGTTAGAAGCTACAAAGAAAGAAACATAATGACCCCAACAAAACAAAAATGAGAAATTACTTTAAAATTTACAAGTTTCTATCGAAGCAAAAATAGAAAGCACATCAAAGAAAAAGTATGAAACCAAACCATGCGACAGGGAAAAAGTTAGTTCACTCTGTAAAAAAGAAATTAGTGAATTATTCTGTTGACGAATTAGAAAATTGTGCTTGCGTCACACAAACAATCACACAAACAATCGAAAAAAGGACAAGACAGTGTTCAATGTCTTAGATGTCCAAAAGCAGTCCCATGACAAGTACGTGAAGAAAAATACTTTATTTTTGTTACTAGAGTCTAACAGGGATGAAGAAGATGGCTGAATAGTTTTGCTTTCAATTAGCAGTAAGCCCTACGATTTTATTTTAGCCTATAAAAATTAATTTAATTAATTATTTCTGATCTTATTTTTAAGGTGTTTTAAGAGAAATAAAACATTTAAATTTGGTTGAATACCTATCTCACTTACTCCTTGGTAGCACTTTAAATATGCGTAAACGTGCCCTACTCGATGCGTAAACTTGCCCCGTGTTCGGAGCAAGTTTACGCAACCGTGGACTTTAAAAACATTTTTTTAACGGTTAAAACTGAATGTTCAAAATTTGATTTCATTCACTACTTCATAAAACCACAATGTCTAAAATGTCCTAGGTCAAAACATAAAAACTAGAAAATTCAGCGAAAAAAATCCGCGTAAATGTGCCCCGGTCTACCCTATGGTTTTTATCTTGTGAAAACTTGATTACCTGCCCCAAGCTAAATTCGTTGAAAATATAGCAATTTTTAGAATGTGACATTATCTTTATGTCGTTTCCTTCCTCAAACGTTATCAAGTGCTTGCCTGTCAATTTAGATATGTTGTTAATTGAGTTGTCTTTGCGTCATTTCTTCCGCTTTTATTGCTGCTTCTCCCCCACCCTCCCACTTTTTTTTTTTGGTAGCCAAAAAGTAAGTCCTATATATATAAATAAAGCAGAAAAGAAAAAAAAGTGTACTAGCTGCGTCGCCCGGCTTTGCACGGTCTACTTCGAAAATAAAAATTACGTCAAGTGACGCGTGATCAACAATCAGGCTTGAACAAAAAAATGAAATTTTATAAATAAATAAATGAAAAAAAATTAAATTTTTTCGTGGTAGATTATGGAAAAATAACCAAAAAGGAAACATTTTAAATTCCCCAATTACAGGAAAAGCCTCAAAACAAAAGTCAGAATTTTATTCATATTCGAGAGAAAAAAAGCGGAAAGCCATTGAAAAATAGGAATTTTAAGTCGAAATCTAAGTGTCATAATTAATAGTGTTTTATTGATATCTCCGCTAATTGTTATCGGAGGATTATCTTAAATAGCCAAAAATAAAGACGAGAAAATTAGGAATCTATCGATACCTGGCTCGATGGTCAGTTTTGTGGCTTTCGGGAGAAGTAACTTGAGCATACATACATACCTTGGGATACAAACATACATACATACATACATAGACTCAGTTTTTATTTTAATTATATACGATGTATGTGTATATGTTCCCTATACAAATCCACAGTTTAGATCGAATCTCGACCAAATTTGTCAGGGAGGTACTTGGGCATCCAAGAAGGAATGCAGTGGGGGGGGGGGGGGGTCAAACGTCATTAAAGAACCGAATCGTTCGAATTTTATTTTTCGGACCCGAAAATGGCATTTTTCTAATATGAGGGCGAAAAAGTGCTCGCAAAAGTTAGAATAAAATATCCATAGAAACCCCTGATTATTCTTCATCAGAAAAAAATTGTTCTAATGTTCCAAGGAAATTAGAACGTGAATTATAAACGTGGTTTTAAACTAATTTCATGCTGAAATGTAGGTAAGTCTTCAATTAGATATTCATTGCTGTTTGTTGATCACGGTCATTGTTGAACAATGCTTTTATTGATATTTGTCGCGTGAAGAAAATCATTGAAATGAAAGATCAGCTGCCATTTTTTTTCTCGAATATGAACAAATAAAATTCTGGCTTTGTTTTGAGGCTTTTCCTTTAAGGTGCCGCGGGATAGAGATCTAATTTGAAACTTGCCCACCGCTTCACTTCAGATCCTTTTTCGACACGGCGAGAAGGCATGTGCTAAGCTCACATGATTGACAGGCGAGCATCCAATCAGAAAAGAAATTGACACTGCATCTAGGACCCCCTCACATGTTATTTATTAGCTGCCATCCCAATAATGGACAACCTTCAGGGGTTGAGGTTTCCCCTTGTTGCTTTGACTTGTTTACTATTTACTACGCCTGCCGTCACCCCGGGGCTTTTAGGAAGACCCTTTGCTTTGCTATAAGACAGGAGACTTCCAGAATCGGCTCGTTGAGTTAGGAAAGAAAACTTTCATTGCCGCTAGAGAGAGGGAGTGAGAAATTACGATTTGAAAGAAAAAGAAACTTTAGTTTTGCAATGAGTTAGTCTTCACTGTTTTCAACCATTTTTCAACGATGGGAAAAAGCATTTAAATGCAAGATTTTTTTTTGCTAAAAGACGTTTTGAGAAAGTTAGGAGATTTTTTTGAAATTGAAAAAACGTATTAAAACTACATACACACATGTATTATTTTAAAGTAACACACGCATGAATAATACATTTTTACATTTTCTTTATTCTTACAATCTACGCAATCTACAGCTCCGTCTAGTCCGTGGAGTTTGTGACAAAAATACCCAAAACATTTCACTTCCGGATACCAGTCTGAAATTTTTCACAATGCTTATGTACATATCTAACCAGGAAACATCACGATCAAGGAAATTCAAAAAAATTCCAAATTGGTGGCATTCGAAAGAGCATTGGAAAACATGTTTATGGCACTGAAACTACGTGCCCTCGTGACCACGTTATCAAAATATGAGGTCTTAAAAATTGCCGAAATTTTTAGTAAAGTCGCCAAATTTAGCGAGTTTTGTTCAGAAATGGAAGGTACGGCGCGAATTCAACATCTGCATCTGACAAGACATTTCACTTCCATATTTGGTCACCACCAAAGCGCGTGAGAAATATCGCAGTAATTCTTTACTCGGGGTGACTACCATGGCGCGGGGTGTCGAGGCACAGACTGCGGCATTGAAATTTTTAGGGGCTTGTGTTCCGGGATATTAACGTGCAACTGTATAGGGGAAAACGCCACAGCCCGAAATATTTGTTTTATTTTATTGTAAAAACAATGGAATTTTTTGTTATTCTTAAGACTGTCTGTTAAAAAACTGATGTTTAAAACTTTTATGCTTCTGCGGGTGAAATATTTCCACTGAAAGAGTTTATTCGATGATGAAACTGTTTTGAAAAAAATATGATAACCGTAGAAAAACGGTAAACACACTTTAAAGTCTTTTTTTTTTTTTTTTTTGAAAAGTCGTAAATCTGAAGTTTTCAACAGTTTCTAAATACGAAGAAAACGACATTTTTAAAAATTTCAAACCATGTTCTCAAATTAAAAAAAAAAAAAAAACGATTTCTGTCAGTTATTTCCAGTGTGTTTTTCGTTATGTGTATCGTTTTCAAGTTATGTGTAAACCCTCTAACAAGTCAAATAAAAAAAACCTGTATTAATTTTTATTTTGCTCGTATTTGAATTCCCTTTTAACGTGAAACATAATTGGTAAAAGTGACTTCAGTATTTTTAAAAATGACTAAATAACATGCAATATGATGTGCATTTACGTTATAGCGACTTTCAGTTGCAGTGAGACTTTTTCGAACTACAGGGGTTGTTGTAATGAACGTCGACTATAAAATTTTTGATAAGAATCTGTTATGAAGTAATTTCCGACATCGTTAGTTTTGCTGTGCAAATTTTTGACATTTACTATCCTTTGTTTTCTTTTTTTTAATTATTATTTTTTTCGATTTTAAATTAAACATTTTCGCTAGCAGTGGTCAGACAATAAAACTTCATGAATGAAGATAACTTTTGAAAAAATAAATAAGAGCTGGGATACTACAATCCATGATCATGTTCTTTCAACATCAAAAACTTTCCATTTTATTTTCAATATATAAGCTTTAATAAGCATTTTTTTTACTTATTCATATTAATTCTCGTACATAATTATTAATTACTTACAACACATTTCATTACAAGAGTACAAACTTAAATTAGTTAAGTAAAACACACTTGAAATGCACTTAAATTCTGAAATGCATTATTATCACGATTACAAAGTTAAATCCTACGTTCAATTTCGTTATAAAGTTGTAGCTCCTCTGGATAAAGCTCTCTAATTTCCATTTCACAGGCTTCATAGTTACTTTTTAATTTTACGCACACAAGTAAAGGATTAATTCGAAACATCGTTTACGCGCTTTGCAGATGACCACAAATGGAAATGAGTCTTGCTAGACGCAGGCGATGAAATCACGTGGTATTTTCCATTTCTTGCCAAGTCTTTAAATTTGGCGAATTTTCTAAGATTTCGACAGACTTTGACCCCCCATATCTCAAAAACAAAAGGACGAGGGCACACAATATTTGGGTCAAATTTTTTTCTAAAGATACTCTTTCGAATGCGACCATTTTTAACTTTTTTCATGATTACTGAACTCGTGATGTTTCCTGGTAAGAACAAAAATCCGCCGGGAGGCATTTGATCAGAGGTCATGAACCCCCTGTGATGACGTCATCAAAATGGCCACCTTATTAAGAGAAGTACGTTAGTTTAACTGCTTAGAACTCTATTATGGATCTTAATATTGCGATATTAAAGTATATCATTTGAAAGCGCTTTAAAAGAGCTAATTAATAGTGATTGACTTTTTTTCCTATCACTAATTTTTTAAGAGTTATTACAATTACCGTCATCAAAATGGCCGTCTGGAAAGGTGAGTACATACGTTTGACTGCTTAGAACTATATTACAGATCTGTATATTGTGATATGAATGTGTATCATCTGAAAGAGCTTTAAAAGATCTATTTAACAGAGATTGATTTTTCCTCTTAAGACAAGTAGTTTTAGAGTTATTAAAATTTCCGTCATCAAAATGGTCGTCGTGAAAAAGTGAAAAGTTTCGTTTAACTGCTCAAAACGCCATTAGAAATCATTCTTCCGTAAAAAATAGGTACACTAAATAAAAGCTCTAAAATAAACTATAAAAATATGCATTTGTTCTCCCCCCCCCCCTTAGTAAACAGTTTTAAAAATTTCACTGCAAAAACGTAACTACATGGGGCGGGAGGGGGCATTCTCATTGAACTGTTCCAACTGTCCCAGCTAAAAAAAATCTGCAGAAAATCTGTAAAAAAAATCTGCAGAAAATTTAAGCATATTTGGAACATGCTTTCTAAAGAAAATCTGCAGATTTTATCTGTAGATTTTTTGCAGAAAGGGTGTTCCAAATATGCTCAAATTTTCTGCAGATTTTGTGAAGAAAGCATGTTTCAAATATACTTAAATATTCTGCAGAAAATCTGTAGATAAACTGCAAAAAATGTACCCAGCAAATTAAAAATAGTAGATAACAATTAATAACAAATGAAATTAATGCAATAAAAATCCGAAAACATTTTTCATTTTAAGTTTCGACATTTCTTTAATAAAAATGAGTAAATTCACTACAGAGTGGTGTTTCATGTTTATTTAATAAACATATAATTAAAACTTGAACTACTCCTCCAAAATGAAAATTTAAATTTTATTAAATTGAAGCTTATGCAAATTGAAATAATTAAACCAAATTTGTCACAAAAATACATCGCTATGATTGTAAAATTAGTATTAAGTTTCAAGACGAAATAATAAAACTATTTGTAAAAATTAAAAATTTCGAAAAATTCCTCCAAATCGACCACGTGGTAGAAAGTAATTAAGTTAATTAGGCTGGTTATTACTGAGACATCGTAACACAATTTTTTTTATTAATAGATATTGACAACGTAAATGTTCGCTCAAAATTTTAAGTCAATCGGTAAAAAAATAAAAATTTCAAAAATTAAAAACCTCCGATTAGGCATAACGTTTCAAACTAACCCTAATATACTAATACACTTATTAAATAAAAATTAATTTAATCAAATAATAATTGTTGAATTTTAAAGTGTCTTACCTTTTTGTGAACCGAGGCATGAATCCAAGATTTTTTTCATGGGTTTCCAATGATGAAACTTGAAATTTCCCTAATTATTTGTTTCCGTGACGGAGCAAAAAAACAATACGAGTCACCTGGTCGAGGGGTCATCTACTCTCGTAGCCTTGTGGCACCCGAATATTGCGGGACGCACCGAGGCCTCCGTGGACGGTAAGAGGCTTGGCGTTCGGTGCGTTTGTACTCGAACGGCGCGCCGTTCGAGAACATTATTTCAAGTCATATTTGTTCTTATTTATTTTCAATTTCCTGATTTTTCTCCAAGTGAGACAAATTTGACTCTGTTCTAATCCGTATCCTTCTTGAAATTGACATTTTTGAAAGCCCTTTCAAATCATGTAATAACTTGCGTTATTCAATATCGTTTTGTTTTCAAAAAAAATAAATAAATAAATAAATAAATAAATAAAAAAATTAAAAAATGATGTATTGTAATTTCACTTTTATTTGATTTGAATCATGCACTTATATTAAAATTGATTTTCATGTCATATTATTTGTATAATGCAATAAACAGACATTTTTTATTTGGTAAATGTTCCAAACGTGTTAAAATGCTTCTAAATTTCAATTTAAGTTATCAAAATATAAATCAAAGTTCTTGGGGGAAAAGTTTAAGTTATTTATTACTGATTTTAATTAGAAAAACAAAGAAATGTGTTTAATTTTCTAAAAACTGAAAAAAAAATAAAAAAAATTTAAAGTGTGAAAAACTTTTATGCTGTAATAAAACTTTGAAAAATGATTTAAATTGAAATACAGATTTCTTTTTGATGACCATAAAATATCTACAAACGTGCGAACTATTTAGAGAAAACTGTAAGAGAATTTTTTGTATAGATTTTTTGTAAATCTAATTGAAGAAAATTTGCTGATTTTTTTTTTACCTTCAAAAAATCTGCAGAATATTAAGAGAAAACTAAAAAGAAAACTTTTTTGTGTGGATTTTCTGCAGATTATTTTGAAGAAAAAATGCAGATTTTGCTTGTCTTCTAAAAATCTGCAGAAATCTTGAAAAATACTTCAAAAAAAAAAAAATTCTGCAGATTTTCTGAAGATTATTAACTGGGGTTTCACCGCATCTAATCCGCTCTGAAACTTTTAATTAAAAATTCCTTATCGGATTAAATACATACAGTGGCTCCCAAAAGTCTTCGTACACCTACGACTTTCAACGAAATAGGCCCCAATCCACTGGTTAGAATTAATATTTCGGAATAGGTATTTTATTATAAGATCTATGATCAATTTTTAACAAAACTACATGAAACGTTTTTAAAAAATATTAAAACTTAATTTTTTAAAAATCAAAAACCAAAAAGTGCCGGAAATTTTATCTCACAAAAGTCTTCGTACACTTTATAAAATGTCTATATATTATTTAATAATCTAACTTTTGATTAAGTTATTAATTAGTGGACTATCATACAGTATTCATAACACCTTTTAAACGTCTGGGAATAAATTTCATTCTTTTTCTTTCTTTTTTTTTTGCGTAATTTCTGAGTAAGTGTTCAACCGCACTCCGAGTCTTACTGTTTCTAGCTCAATTTTCGTTTTAAAGCCCTATTTTCGTAATCTAGTCTCCAGATATCTGTAAATATATTACATTAAGTTAAAATCTAGAGATTGAGGGGTATTTTCTAAACTTTAGGACAATTTTCGAGGCACTAGACGCAAACGTTGAAAACCGTGTGCTTCTTATCGTTATCTTGATAAAAAACAAAGTTGTTTCCAATTGCTAAATTTTTGGCTCAGAGTGCAAAATTGGTTTTTAAAATATTAGAAGGAACAGCATGATTCATTATTTCAGCAAAAAATTGCAAACTGTCAAGTCCTGATGCTGATATGCACCCTCACACTAGAACACCTCCACCGTCCTGGTTAACTGATCAAAATAAGTTCTTAAGATTAAGTTCCTAATTTTTTCTTTTACTTACAGTTATACAACAATTTAACGAAAAATGTTGAATTAATTTTTATTTGTTAGTAGGACGTGATTCTAAAACGTTTTTAGCTTATTTATCATTGATTTTGTGACGAAAAGCGTAAGCTTTCCGTTTTTCGCACGACCAAGACAATTTCTGCGGGAAGAGGTCAAATTTAATCCAGCTAATCAGAGAACTTGGCGAACAATTTTAGGTGAAAATTAAATGTATAATGTTTCATTTTACTCTGCAGAAACTTTTAAAGCACTCAAATGTGTATTTTTCATAAATTTTTTAACTTCAAATCTCCGATCACGTTTTGTCAATTTTGCCGGTTAACCTTTTCTTACCTTGTTTTCGGTCCGATTGCTTTCTTTAAAGCATTTTATCAAGCACTTTACTATACAAACAAATAAATTAACTAATTTAGAGACATTTCAGTCCAATTTACCACTACTGTGGGGAAAAAATTCAAATTTTGAATGGTGTTTGCGGTTTTTTACGAATACCAGTCATTTTACAGTAATAAGCACAATATTAAGGAATAAATAAACAAAAAAATTGAAGCCAAATGACCTGTAAGGGTCAACACAATGCAAAAATATTAATAAAACGGCATATGATAGTTTTAATCATGAATTTATTCAAAAATATTTGAGTGTACGATGACTTTTGTGGTGTGTTATTTCTCTGTCTCTTCTTTTTCTGACCCATTTCAAGAAGAAGATCCGTCAATATTTTGACAATTCCAATGGGTTGTATTTAGAATGACATAGGAATGATGTGAAAAAATATTGGACTTCATATTTGAATTCAGTTTCGAGTTATTTTGGTTGTACTAAAAAATTTCAAAGTGTACGAACACTTTTGTGAGCCACTGTATATGTATTGTCACATAATAATTCACTTCTCCTGCAAGTGCGAACGTTTGCCGTCTAGCGGCAAAAATCAGAACGACTACTCGATTTTTTTTCCGCCAACAAGCTGTAACTTTGGATTGTAATCCGCCTAGCTCGTTTCTTTCCAGTTCAGCTGTTCTCAGCAATAATTAATTCCGTAGTGATATGTTTATTATTCAGATATAATTTTCAATAACTGAATATTTGACTGGTTAATGCTGTAGCAAATAATATCAAATTAAGGTAAGTCATATAATTCTATTACACGGTTTGAAATCGATAATTTCAATTGTTGGTTCCATCTAGCATTAAAATTATCATTCATTCCTTTACGTTCTTTACAATAAACAAAGCGTATTTAAAACTCGCAATATTTTTTAGAATAAATTTTTCTCCTTCATTTGGTCATGTGACCTCAAAATACTAACATAGCTTGCAATCATTTCTTTCATGTGCTTTTGAAAAAGTAAAATATTTAATGAATAGAATGTTTGTAATCTAGATCCCATCTACCCCTGCTAAAATCTATTCAGTGGGCTATGCTGAATGAGTATGGCGAAGATAAAATGTTGGTCATGTTAGGTGGTCTTCACATATAGAAATGGCTGTTTTATCTGCAATAGGTACATGAATTGAAGGAAGTGGATAAACTGAACTCTCAGTAGAAGCTCATGTTACAACATCAGGAAGAGCAGAAAGAACGCAAAAAGTTTCGCATGTGAAGTGAAGTCGATACGCTCACGATTTTGCAGTAACCACTTTCCAAGTTCTGTTAGAGAAAGCGTTTCAAAATCGAAAAAATATAGATAGACAAAACATTTGCAGATTGGGTTAAGCGAAGATCAGAAGAATCGCCTCAGTTTATTGGAAGATCACCATGGAGCTAGAATGCATACTTTTAAATCTGATGCGTACTATTCGTTTGATCATACAAATTATGCCCGATGGCCTTCAGTATTTCTGTGCAATCTGAAGCAGTAGAGATGCATCCAGCTATTTTTCAAGAGTTTCATAGGAAAAATGTATCTGGATCCAAAACTGAGAGGAAATTTTCCAGGATGGCACACGACCAGTTGCATGAGCAAAACAACAAATTAATTTAAAAATCATCAACTAATCTATCACGTTTAAGTCATGAGGCGTCATTAATACAATGGATGGTTGCTGGACCGGAAGTTGTGCGCCTGATTGGGGAAGTTGAAGAAAATCAGAGCCTAAAGTCTGACGTCACTACTGAAAAGCTAGATACTAGATACATGAAGATACTAGAAGCTTTTGTATTCGGTATGAAACTCATGTTTCCAGCCTAGTTGAAACATTTGAAGAACACGGGAATCCGGGAATCCTTTCGAAGAGGACGATTTAACTACAGTAAACAGCAACAAAATTATTCTCTCGGAAGAAAGTGCCATTGCTGTGATGTCAACGGAAGTCAATTCAATACATTTGTAGAAGATCTCTTAGTGTTAAGAAAATTATCCATACATGATGTTATTGAAAGAAACAATCGCCTCTTGATGAGCAGAAAAATATTTCTATTCAATCCAAAGACAAGCAAAACATTGTTGATTTGAGGAGGGGCAGCACTCTTTTTGCTAAGCTATATGTTGCCTGCCAAGCAATTCAAATGGATGTAAAAGAGTTTTTTTTCTCATGAAAACAGCTCGTGTCTACCTTCTATATCCAACCTTGGCAAATTTAGGAAACCACTAAAGAAGTCAGGCGTACTTTCTTGTATCGTTCAATCAACTGGACTGGTTTTGACGGCTATTCCGGAACTAAATTGTTCATTGATGGTGCTGCACTGATTCACATGCTTGTTCCTCAGTCGAACTGTCCAATAATACTGCGATTAGATTTTGAAGCCGTACATATTAATGAGACGAAAAAGTGTTCATAGGGTAGATTTAGTTTTTGACCGGTATTCAAAAGGAAGTTTGAAAAGCGACACGAGACAATGGAGAGGATCTGGACCAAGAATAAGTATTAAATCCAATGTTTTGATACCGAAGTCATTTACTAAATTTCTTGCGAAAGATAAAAAAAAAGTGGAGTTTTTTGAATTTTTGGCAGAAAATCTCGTGAAGATGGATCTACTAGATGGGAAGCAGGTTGTATGCTCGTACAAAGACACTGCAATTGCTTCAGTCAAGAACAATTTTGAAACCATGTTTCCCGTATCCCACGGAGAAGCCGGTGCGAGGCTATTCCTCTATGTGTAGCATGCAATAGAATACTTGGGTCATGTAAAGATCACCGTGAAAACTGTTGACAGTGATGATGTAGTGATTGCTATGTTCCGAGTTCCGAAACTGCAAGAACTATGGGTGGAGTATGGAAGTGGAAAATATCTACGGTATCTTCCCATTCACGTTTCGCACCATAAAGTTCCACAAGGTGTCACAGATCTTCTACCTTTCTCCCATGCCTTTACATGAGCACACGGTGTCTAGTTTTACCAGCATTGGTAAAACTAGGTACTGCATGGAAAATGTGGATGGCAATTAGAGATGTTGACAAAAAAATTTTGTACTCGACTAAAGTACTCGAGAGCATTAATGAAGAGGATGAGCATTTCCTACTTATTCAGCGCTTCGTAGTCTTGACGCATCGTTCAACAAGCTCAGTGGAAATTGTAAATGAGGCTAGGAGAATTTTCTTCACCCAGCAAAACAGACCAGTTGATTGTATTCCAGCATCTAGCAACGTTTTTCTGCATCACCTTAAGAGAGCAATATTGCAGTGTTTACTATGGACAAAATGTCTTCAGCAAAATCTTCAGCTCTTGGATCCATATCAGTGGGGATGGAAAAAAATCGGTGAAGAGTTTGAACCTCTTTGGTATGCACACCCCAAAATAACAATGCAGAAATTACAGGAACTTATATCATGCAAGTGCAAAGAGATGTCTACACGCTGTCGATGCTTCAGATCAGGTCTGAATTGTACACTTCTTTGTAGTTGTGAGGGTCAGTGCAATACGTAAAACGTTCCTTAAAAAAACTTATTACAGTTTTTGTTAGAACAGCTATTTTTTCTTTGTTATTAAAACATGTAATTTTCGTCTATTTCTCTTATATGTTTAAAATGTAAACATTTTAACAAAATTGTTTCATTATACGATAGCATTTATAATTAAGTTCTCGATCCATTTTGGGCGGTGACTTTGATTATTTCTGCACTTTAACCTTTCTTTCATTCAATATAAAAGTAAAATACTGACAAAAAGTATTAAAACATGAAGTGCAAATTTAAATTTAATGAAACTGGAAAGGTTCTTTTATAATGCAGGTATAACAGTAAAAGTTTTACTCCAACATTGCAGGAAAGTCATTGTTTTCCTATCAATTTTCACGTTGATACTGTAATAATTATTAAACTATTTGTCTTCTTTACTAATAATAAAGCTCAAAGTTTGTCTGGATATCTGTCCGGATGTCTCTCTGTGACGAGCATAGCACCTAAACTAGAGACGTACCGAGTAGCACTTTGGCCGAGTAGCCGAGTACCGATTACTCGGCCTTTCACTACTCGGCCGAGTTACCAAGTAACAATTATGTTTTATGAACCAACACCAACACACATGTGATGAATTTTGAACTTATTGGAATAGTAGTATAGACCTCCTTGTCCATATAATAGTTTTTAAAACTAAATTCCTGCTGAAATTTAATTACGCATTATATAAACAATTTTGTTTGTGTCTAAAATTTTACAAAAAAATTATTTTTAAAATTAAAAATAAATAAAAGGTATGATTAATCGAGTTGGAATTAAAACAAATTACAGTAAACTCCCTCTAAAGCGGACACTAACAGGACAATTTTTTTTGTTCGCAATAGAGAGGTGTCCGCAGGACAGGAGTTTAAGAATGTTATTTGCATTGGAACTGGGGAATTAAAAATTGTCCGCATAAGAAAGGTGTCTGCCTTTGAGGGGTTTACGTTTGGAGGGTTTTCACTATATACCAATCAATTATAGTTCTAGTCTGCGAAATATAAATAATTCTTAAAAGCAAATAAAACAAATGTGCAGGATCACTACAGACCACATGTTTCTGCCCCCCCCCCCCATTACAAGGAACGTCTTTATCAGTGCATAACATGTGAGCTAAAGAATGTAAAGACATTCGACAAAAAACTCCGAGTTTTGTCTTTAAATCCACGAGCTCCCATTTTGTGCATTGAAAAAAGAATTCCTTGTGACGCCAAAACATGTGTCTGCAGTATTCATGCACTGTACTTTTAACATTTTCCTTTTATTTTTTAAACAAAGATATTTTTATATTTTTTATAACTAATTTTTGGTTGAAGCAAAAATTCATTTTTAATATAAAAATTCCATATTTTCTATACTTGCCTTTTAGCATAATTTTTAATAAATAAGTTTCATTAACTTTGGAGGGAGACATTAAAATAAAGATTTATTCTATTGAAGCATTACAAACTTCATTATTCTCAAAATTTAAATTTGACTTATAAATTTTAATTGTAAATGATTGCAGAATATAATGCTTGCTCTTTTTTTTTAATATATATAAATTTTATATCTGTCTTGGACAATATTCAATTTTTTGCAACTACTCGGTATCGGCCGAGTATCTGATCAAAATTGGCCGAGTACCGAGTACTCGGCAAATTGGCCGAGTAGGCCGAGTACCGAGTAGTTACCGAGTACTCGGTACGTCTCTAACCTAAACCGTTCGGCCGATTTTCATGAAATTTGGCACATAATTTGTTTTTAGCATGGGGGTGTGCACCTCGAAGCGATTTTTCGAAAATTCGATTTTGTTCTTTTTCAATTTTAAGAACATTTTACCGAGCAAATTATCATATCGTGGACGAGTAAATTACAAAATTATCATAACGTGGAACGGTAACATACAAAAATGTTGAGAAGGCCAGGGCCCACCCAGGGCTGTCGTGCAACTGAGGAAGGAAGGAACCGTAAAATGGCCGAGCAAATTAACATAGCAAATTGGGGAAAAATTCATCATGCATTGTTTGTAAATATACAGGCGAATCAAATGACCTTTTAATTTTTCTACGAGCAAAGCCGTGCGGGTACCGTTAGTAGAAAATAAAACTAAGCTCTGTTGAAGAGCTTTTTTGAACGGCTTTCAGATAATGTATTTGAATTTTACAAAAATATGACCTATTATGTAGTTCTAAGCAGTTAAACCAACGTACTAACCGATACATGGCGGCCATTTTGATGACGTCACTACAATGGGTCTTGACCTCCAATCGATTGCCTCCCGGCGGTTTTTTGCTCTCTTATATGAACATAAGTGCTGTACAAAATTTCATACTGGTATCCGGAAGTGAAATGTTTTTGTACAATCTCCACCGACTAGTACAGTATTAGACTATTGTAGGTTGGAAAAGGGTAAGGTTTTGGAAGGGGGATTAGTTTTAACGCCCCATCTCCACCCCCCTTCCCCTTTTCTTTCAGTTTTGGACAGTTTCATGGTCATAATTTTTATTTGGACAAGAAGGGAGTATTATAATAACCATTAACATTTCCATGAGGGTTTAAAGAGGTGCAACGTTCAAAAGCACGCGTATTTGGAGCAAGGTGAGAGCCTCGTATAGGTATTCCCCCTAAAATATTCAAACGATCATGAAAAATATCTTTTTCCTAGAGGTTTGTTTTACAATTATTTCACTTAGTAATTCTTTGGTGTAAAACCTGAGTATCGGACTCACTCCTATGAGCCCCATGTTCAAAAAATATGTTTTATTCAAATTATTCTAATCAAATAATTAAGATTAAAAATGAAATTAAGTTTTTTTGCAATGTAACATTACTGCTTTTCCATAGCTCACGGATCGCCGTCACTAATAATCACCGCCTGCTAACACTTCTTGATATAGGGATGGGGGCGGTGTATCCCTTTATTGAAAATCTGTGGTGCGGCTCGAATGCAACATGTAGTGTTTTCATGCCCTATTTAAAACATTTTTGGCAACGGAAAACATTTTTTGGACACGGGGCTTACAGGTGTCCAAAACCCTGGTTTTACTTCGGAAAAAAAAAAAAAGAAAACAAACCCTAGTATAAAAAATACAGCGTTTTCGACATATTTTTTTAAAAAATAGGGGAGCACCATTCTTTCTGATTCTTATGTAAAACGCGACCCTCCCTCTGATCCAAATATAACCGCTGTTTTCTCCCATCACCCCTACTTATTTATTTATTCATTTGGCCGCACAGTGTAATTCGTTATTATCTCTTTTTCGCTCCTGCTCACAGTTCGTGCAAATGAGCAGGATATGCAGCAATGGATCATATTCTCCACCCAAAACCTGGTGACAGGAATACTAATAAGGCGAACCACGTTCTTATCTCTTCTGTCATACCCATCGCTACACTGTTACCTGGTGACAAAAAACTGCTAGTTGATAGCGCTTTATCATCAGTTAAGGCCAATTCACATGGCGACCGAACCGTCCGTCCGTTCCGATATTTTTGCTGCCAAACTGGTTTTCGGAATCCGTTGCCATGACAGCACGCCGAATTTCTCGGCTCCCGTCACGTTCTGGCGATGCTGGATTTTGACGGCCGTCCGATTCGGGGAGCGAATGTGATAGCCAATCAAAGGAGAGACGCCGTTTTTACTTTTGCGGGAATATTTCTCGTTTTGTTTACTGCTAGTTTCGTACAAAATTTGTGGTTATTTTTCAAAAGACAGTTGATGTTTTTCAAAATGAGAATGCCTAGAAGTTATATGAGGGTTATTGCTCAATTATCTTTATTTTGCGTGGAATGCTTAATTAGATATAATTACGTGAAAATTTAGTTTTGCAATTTGTTTTTTCGTTAAAAAATAATTCCACAGCTCATAGTAACTTGCAAAACCAGCTTCTAACGCTAAACATTGGTAGTGGGACCATTAACGAAACCCATTATTATTATTATTATTTTTAAATTAATCAGTAGAAGTTTTTGAATCTTTGTTTGAATAGTCATTGTTTCGAAATGTGATGAAGCAAATCATATTTTAACCAAGAAAAAAAAATCATACAAGTTAAATCTTTTATGGTTACGCGTTAAAATGTTGTCAGATCCTAATGATATTAAACTGTCTTAAACATTTGCTGGACTTTTCAAACTTTTGAATAAATAGGCTTTGCCACGAACTTATTCATGAATATAATATGTGCTATTTTGTCAGAAATATCCTGACATTTTCAAAAATTGTCACTTTTTTGGATTTCTGGATAAATATAATAATCGAATTCTTTTGTAGCTTTTGTCATTTTAAGAGTATGCTTTAGCTCACTTCCCGGTAAAAATTTAGTTACGCAACATATTTAAGAATCCAACAACAAATTGAAGAAGTCAAAGTTTTTTATCGATCACCCTGAATCGTAAAAAGAGGAAATTTGTACCCAAATTTATCTCAATATAAATATTTTTAAGAACACTGTTTGTAAATTTAAGAAATAAATAGTAATTCAAGTGAAAATCCGTGTTAAAATATAGAGAAAACTCCTTTATTTAAAGAATAATGCTTATATATATATTTAAGGGGTTTTTTTTTTTGCTATTTTTAACAACATTTTTTCAGTTCTTAAGAGCATTTTTATAGATTTTTTAGGCCATCAAAGTCCGGACCTAATCATATAACGCTCAGTTATTACTAAACGATTGAAATATTAGACCAAAAATTTTTTTAAATGTTTAAAGAGACGAAGAGTGCTCTAGCTTGAACTTATATGAAATATCAACACCTATTGTAGTAGCATCGAATCGAAGTTTCATCTGTTGCATGCCTAGATTAATTTCAAACTAAATAGATTTTTTTATGTATAGTTGTCATTAAATTTTTACTTTTTTGCGAAAACTTCAACCAGCAAGTTTTTTCAAAATATTTGAACATTTAATCTTTTTCTCATATATTCTATTGAAGATCAGGGGGGGGGGGGGGGGAGGGAGGAGTGGAATGTAGTACAGATGCTTTTTTTATGTACAATTCTCATTCAATTTTTACTTTTTTGCTAAAACTTCAACCAACAAGTTTTTCAGAAAAAAGAAGTATAATAATAATAATAATAATAATAATAATAATATTTCTCTCTTAAATTCTATTAAATATAAGAGGGTGGGGGAGGTGTGTAGACACGTTTTTGACAGAGATGTTGTAGACAGAAATTTGATAAATTTTCTGTTACACTACTTGCTTACCCTTATCATTCGGCCATTTTAATTTCAACTGCCCCAAATTCTTTTAAACGTTCAGAGTGATCCTACTAACCGCTTGCTTGACGTTCGTGACAAACAATAATGTATTTTTAAAAGGCTTATTGCAATCACAGCAACATCGCTTATAACTTCTTGTTAATTTTATTTTGATTAGGAGAGCGACAAAAGAACGGCATTAGATCCGCGCTCTTCACCCCTAGCGGGTGAACACCTTCACGTGGCTATCGGACGGAGCTAGTATGAATGTTGCAATATTTTCACACCTATCCGTCACGTCCGATAAATCGGAACGGGCGGACGGATCGGTCGCCATGTGAATCGGCCTTTAGACTATTTGATAAGGATGAAGTCACGATTGAGCTGATAAGTGTTATGTTACATCAAAAATAAGGGGAAAGCCGATATTTGAATTTTTGATCAAATGAATCAGTAAATAAAAGGTCAGTAAATAAATGAAATGATACTGAACGCACATAGGAATTTTGCAAGGGGAAGGTGCAAGATCGAAAGCCCCATTCTCATACCATACTCCCAATACGCCAAACATATTGACTTGATTTTGTCGATTCTTGAGAACGAAAAACATTAAAAAGTAAACTATTGAATAAATAATTAGCATTATTTAACGAAATAAACTTAAGTAAATTACCAGAAAGCAAAATAATGTACGCATTAACTTTTCTCATAAGTAAAAAATCTATTCAGCAAAGCAAATTCATCGTTGCAGAAGCACCATATGATTACAGAAGTACACTCTTAATTCAAAAGCGCGAAAAAATAACTCTTAAAAAGAGTGAAATCTATTGCGGGTGCATTCATTCTTTCTGAGTGCTAGCTTTATCGAAAAAAGACGCTTTACGAAAAAACCAAGACTAAAACTTTTCTTTATTCGCGTGAAATTCGAAAACACTCCGTTGATGAGCGAAATATAAAAACATTCTTTAAAAGAAGGACTCAAAAACATTTTCATTGGTTCGATTCTGTCACGTGATTTTGTTTAGGTAGAATCTTCTATACCTCCACGTTAGGCTTACCCAACGTTGGTCGCGAGTAACAAGTGGATGTCGCATTCTACATGTCTTCATTTAATGAATTTAAACAATATTTGTTGCCGAATGAGGTTTCTGAAGGAAGTGCACAAAAACTGCACGGTAAGTGCGAAGAATTTTCTTTTTTATTAAAACTTGTAACTGTTAATATTTCTTGAACTGCTCGTATATCATTACAAATCATCCACGTGCAATGTTACGGCGAACTTTTTGTAACTTTTACTTCCAAATGAATGAAACTTTCATCAACAATTTTATTTCGATCATCGAATCAAAAATATGACATTTGAAACAGTCGTTACCATCTTTGGTGAGTGTGTACTGTATATATAATGTTACAAATTCTGTAAATAGTAATTATTGTAGGAACGTAACCTGTAAATAGTTTCCCGTAATGAATATACAACCCCTTAACATATGGCTAAAGTATACAACCCCCTATTCTTTTTTTTCTTATTTCATTCACTGATTTTATCAATGAAAGTGTAGTTGTAGAACGTTGTAGCTTTTTCTGGAATGTTTGAGAGATTTCTTTTCGGCGTATTTAAGCCGTTAGCGATGGATAAACAGTTTAGTTTCGATTCAGATTTCGAACTGTGAGTGTGTATTAGCTCTGTTTATAGCGAGGCATTTCGCTGTGTTGTTTTCGTATTTGGAAGTAAATACGTGTGTAAACGTTGAGTTTACGGTGTTGTGTGATAATTGCTTTATTGCTGATGAATAATTTAGCAGTTGTTGGCGATCTTTCCTGTACATAGTGTAAATAAATTTCCTGTGTTTTTTTATCAAGAACTGTGTTTTCATTTCAAGAAAGTGGAAGTCGCACCGAATCCGTTACAATTTGGCGCCCAACGTGGGGCTTCTTCTGGACTTTCTTGGAGTAAGTGTGACTTTGGACATTTTTTCATAAAGACTGTTTGAATTTATAGACTTTGTTTTTATGGTGATTACTCGCGCAATGGATGACCAATTAAAACAACTTCTGGAAGCAATTAATGCTGTGAAAAGTGACTTGACCGAAAGTTTGGTAGCTAATCAAGAACAATTAAAAAATGAATTGGCGGCTAATCAAGACCAATTAAAAAGTGATTTGACTGCAAGTTTTACTGCAAATCAAGAACAATTAAAAAATGATATGGCGGCTAGTCAAGAACAATTAAAAAGTGATCTGACTGCAAGTATGTTGGCAAATCAAGACCAGTTAAAAAGCGATTTAACGGTGCTGAAAAAGGACTTAACGTCTAACCAAGAAGAAATTAAAAACGACCTTATTTCGGTAAAGACTGTGATGGAAAATAAATTTAATGACATAGAGCATCGAGTTGATGCAATTGAAGAAAAATTTGATACCGTTGAAAGCCGATTCAATGCTGTAGAAAATAAATTTGAAGATGAAGATAGAAGATTTCATCTACTTAAAGAAGAGATCTTTAAGGACGTGGAAAGGAGATTGGCGACCGCGGAAAGCAGCTCTGTACAGTTTGGCGCTCCCACATTGGTTGCTCGACCGTCCATTAAACTTGCCACATTTGATGGGAAAACTTCGTGGCAGGTTTACAAAACTCAATTCATGATAGTGGCGGAAGCGAACGGATGGGACTCTGCTACCAAGGCCTGTCATCTTGCAGCATCCCTGAGAGGTGACGCAGCGGACATTCTCCAGACCCTTCCGGACAGCCAGCGCCTGGATTTCGCCGCCCTCACATCTGCGTTGGAGCTTCGCTTCGGTGAGAAGTGCCAGAAAGATTTCAGCCGACTCCAGTTGAAATCCCGTTTCCAGAAAACCGGGGAAACCCTGCAAGAGCTAGCGGCGGACGTCGAGAGATTGTCTCATCTTGCTTTTTGTGACTGTCCTGCGGATGTTCGAGACAACCTGGCACTCAACTACTACATCGACGGGGTTCGAGATCCGGAAATCCAGAAAGCTCTACGGATGTCGGATGTCAAAGACCTGAGTTCTGCTGTTGTGTATGCGATGAAGTTGGAGGCCGCCCAGCAAGCAACCCGCAAGGATCGCCATTCAATCCGCGGCGTGAAAACTGATGAGCCTGATCCGGTTTCGTCACGTTTTGCTGATCTGGAAAAGCAAATAAAAGAAATTGCAGGAATCCTCAAAAGGAATTCGGCTCCCAAGGACCATAATGGACAATCACTTAAGTGCTGGAAATGTGGTGGCGAGGGTCACTTACGAAGAAACTGTGAAGCTCGTCAAGAAACCAGAGGGAAGAGCACCTCTCCCTCGCAGGTCCAGGAAAACTAAGCCATGGCAATCTCGCGGGGCGGAGGTCGCCAAATTGGAATGAGCCCCATCTTAAAGTTTTCCAGATTTCATCGACGAGTGGCGGCAGTAATGGACTGTTTGTTTACGCATATGTAAACGGGTTTCCCTGCGAACTGATTATTGACACTGGAGCCAATATTACGATCATTAGAACAGATGTGGCTCGTCAATTTGGACTCAACATTCTGTGGACGCCGCCCTGCGTTACCCTCCAAATTGTGACAGGTGACAAGATCGAGATTGAAGGTAAAGTGAACTTAGAAATTGTGTTTGGAAATGCCATTTACCATCATACCGCATTCGTTGCTGCTATCATAGACCCCTTCATTCTCGGATTGGACTTTTTAAAGAAGTATGACTTCAACCTCGACTTCAAGACTAACGAGCTGCACTCGACGAGAGAAGACATAGCAGTCTTTCCCGCAGAAAGTGATGTAAAATCCGCTCATCAAATAATTGCCCAAACAGATTTATCAATTCCCTCAAGGTCAGAATCATTAATACCCGGCTCCATTGAAGAAAGCAATAGTTTTAGATTTGGATTCATTGAATACCCCAACTTAAGCAATAACCCAAAAGGAGTGCTGGTGGCATCTACGCTTGTGGACCTTTCCAAGGATGTAATTCCTGTGAGAGTCGCCAACGTGAGTGAAAGGCCAAGGAATATCCGGAAAGGCGAAGTGTTAGCAACTTGTACTCCCGTAAACTGCATCATTAGAAGAATCAATTCCCCCGAGACTGTGTCTTCTGAGTCCTTGACATCGAAGTTAATTGGGAGTGCACCCTTATCGAAGGATCAAAGAACTGCTGCGGAACAATTGGTGGACGACTTCAAGCATCTGTTTTCATCTACATCGGAGGATGTGGGCCGGACGAATTTAACGCAGCATAGGATCTACACTGGAGAACACCCCCCTATTAAACAGCATCCAAGACGACTACCGTTCGCCAAGAAGGAAGAGGTTGAGACCCTCCTGAAAGAGATGAAGGAGAATGATGTAATCGAACCGTCATCCAGTCCTTGGGCCTCTCCCATCGTCTTGGTCCGGAAGAAAGATGGCTCCACCAGATTTTGTGTCGATTACCGGCGGCTGAATGAAATCACCAAGAAAGACAGTTACCCTCTTCCACGGATAGACGACACCTTAGACACTCTTTCCGGACACAAGTGGTTTTCGACCCTGGACTTGAAGAGCGGCTACTGGCAGGTTGAGATACACCCTGATGACCGAGAGAAGACAGCGTTTACAACTGGACAAGGCTTATGGCAGTTTAAAGTGATGCCCTTCGGCCTCTGCAATGCACCAGCTACGTTCGAGCGTCTTATGGAGACAGTGTTAAGAGGACTTTCCTACGAATCCTGTCTGGTCTACTTAGACGATATCATCATCGTGGGACGCAGTTTCGAAGAACATCTGGCAAATCTTAGGAAGGTGCTGCAAAAGCTTAAGGAAGCCAATTTGAAGTTAAGCCCGTCCAAATGTAATTTGTTCCGCCGGGAAGTGAACTACCTTGGTCACATCATCTCTTCTGAAGGTGTACAAACCGATCCAGAAAAGGTATCTGCGTTCAGGAGTTGGAGTCGTCCCGAAAACATCCATCAGCTGCGAAGTTTCCTGGGACTCTGCACGTACTACAGGAAGTTTGTAAAGGGTTTTTCCAACATTGCACGACCTTTGCATAAGCTGACGGAGAGCAAGCAAAAGTTTGAATGGTCCAAAGAATGCGAAGATGCATTTCTACGACTGAAGGAGGCTTTAACATCAACGCCTATTCTCTCATATCCTCAGCCTGGAAAATCCTTCATCCTAGACACTGATGCGAGCAACGAGGGCATCGGAGCTGTTTTATCCCAAGAAATTGACGGAAATGAACATGTCATCGCTTACTGGAGCAAATGCTTATCCAAGTCGGAGCGAAATTACTGCGTCTCCAGAAAGGAGTTACTGGCCATAGTGAAAGCTGTAGAACACTTCCATCATTACCTCTACGGCCGAAAATTTCTGCTTCGGACAGATCATGCCTCATTAACTTGGCTTTTGAACTTCAAAAATCCGGAAGGCCAGATAGCCAGATGGATACAGCGGCTCCAGGAATATGACATGGAGATCAAGCATCGAAAAGGGTTATCTCACGGTAATGCTGACGCTTTATCAAGGAGACCCTGTCCTGAGAACTGCCACTATTGTTCCCGAATCGAGAAACAGTATGGAACGACTAGCCCTACTGCCTATCAGGTGACAGTGACTTCAACATCATCAGAACCTGATCCATGGAGTGACGACCAAGTTCGAAAGGATCAGCTTGAAGACCCCGACATAAAACCAATTTTGGAGTTCATGGAAAGTGACAGTCGGCGACCTAGCTGGCAGGACGTTTCCATCTTTAGTCCTGCAACAAAAAGATACTGGGCTTTATGGAATTCACTCCATTTACGGAACGGCGTACTGTACCGAAAATGGGAATCTGATGACGGCAAAACGTCTAGGTGGCAGTTACTACTTCCCCGATCAAGGATTTCAGATGTTCTGAAAGAAATACATAGTAGTGCGACTGGAGGACATTTTGGTGTCTTGAAAACCCTTAATAAAGTTCGGGAGCGCTTCTTCTGGACTAAGGCGAAGGATGACGTGGAGAAGTGGTGCCATTCTTGTGACGCCTGTGCTGCTCGTAAAGGACCGAAGAAGAGAAGCAGAGGGAAGCTACATCTGTACAACGTTGGAGCTCCTTTCGAACGAATTGGGATCGACATCCTGGGTCCTCTACCAAGAACTGCTGATGGGAACAAATACATTCTTGTTTCCATCGACTACTTCACCAAATGGCCGGAAGCATATCCCATTCCAGATCAAGAATTTACCACCGTAACAGAGACTCTAGTCCAACATTGGATCTCGAGATACGGAACACCTTTGCAGATTCATTCCGATCAAGGGAGGAATTTCATCTCTGCTGTGTTTAAGGGCCTATGTCAAATTTTCGGAATTGAGAAAACTAGGACAACACCACTACACCCGCAATCGGACGGCATGGTGGAGAGATTTAACCGCACAATCCTGAATAATCTCTCACTTATGGTCTCCAGAAATCAACAGGATTGGGACAAGAAGCTACCTTTGTTCCTGCTGGCCTATCGCAGTGCTGTCCACGAGACTACCGGATATGCCCCATCTCAGATGCTCTTCGGACGAGAGCTTCGGCTACCTTGTGATCTCGTCTTCGGTCGTCCTCCGGATGCGCCTGCATCGCCTGAGGAGTACATCCAGGATCTCCAGGCCCGGTTGGAAGACGTTCATAACTTCGCACGAGAGCGAATCAACATCGCGGCGGAGAAGATGAAGACCCGATACGACACAAGGTCTACTGGACATGAATTCAACGAAGGCGACAAGGTTTGGTTATGGAATCCCATCCGACGGAAAGGTCTTTCACCCAAATTGCAGTCGCATTGGGATGGACCCTACAAAGTCCTTAACCGACTGAATGACGTCGTAGTGAGGATCCAAAAATCACCTAATGCAAAACCTAGGGTTGTACATTATGATCGGTTAGCCCCATACTATGGCCATAGTTCATGAGTATTACGTAAACAACCATGGTTGATAACATAAAAGTTGTAGATAATTTTTGCTTTTAATGTTTAGTAATATTTCTTCTTATTATTGTGTTTTCTGTATCTGTTAGTTATTAATTAATGTGTATATTTGTAAACTTGTGATAGAAGTTTGGCACCCTTTCTGGGGATTGTACTGCCCGGGACGTGCAGTCCTTAGGAAGGGGGCAATGTTACAAATTCTGTAAATAGTAATTATTGTAGGAACGTAACCTGTAAATAGTTTCCCGTAATGAATATACAACCCCTTAACATATGGCTAAAGTATACAACCCCCTATTCTTTTTTTTTCTTATTTCATTCACTGATTTTATCAATGAAAGTGTAGTTGTAGAACGTTGTAGCTTTTTCTGGAATGTTTGAGAGATTTCTTTTCGGCGTATTTAAGCCGTTAGCGATGGATAAACAGTTTAGTTTCGATTCAGATTTCGAACTGTGAGTGTGTATTAGCTCTGTTTATAGCGAGGCATTTCGCTGTGTTGTTTTCGTATTTGGAAGTAAATACGTGTGTAAACGTTGAGTTTACGGTGTTGTGTGATAATTGCTTTATTGCTGATGAATAATTTAGCAGTTGTTGGCGATCTTTCCTGTACATAGTGTAAATAAATTTCCTGTGTTTTTTATCAAGAACTGTGTTTTCATTTCAAGAAAGTGGAAGTCGCACCGAATCCGTTACAATATTTTAGGCAGGTGTTACAGACCCGACCATGCGCAAATCTATAGGTCGGATACCGAATCCGCTCCCGATGGTCGGAGCTCCAACCACTGCGTATATTTTAAATTAATCAAACATTGTTTTTGTGTATATTAAACTTTAAAGAGTATCATAAACTATGTATAATACACTCATTCATGTGTGTAACGGGCCATTCATTAATTCAGGGTCCTGAGGGGGAGGGGGTGGAAAATTCTCTACATACCCTTGCTTGAAGAGGGGGAGGGGGGGGGGTAGATCCATTCTTACGTAATATTTTCCAAGCCGATATTTTATATTAGAAATCCACGGTCAAGTGGTTTGGCAAATATTATATTTCATTTGCTTCAGGAAGGTAAAAGTATGTATTATAGGATGAGCTGTTTTTTACTTTTGTTTCAAAGAATGAAACGTGTAAAATATAATAAAAGAATCGCACTGTGTTTTGCATGTCTTATTTTTAATTATTATCGCATCATATACAAAAATTATTTGTCAAAAAAACATTCGGTCTAGATTCCTTAAAAAAAATTAAAAAAAAATGACAGTTAATTTAAGAACGATCCCAGTGATGTAATATTTGTTATTTTATTATTGTGAAGAAAAAAAGAATCTTACCTAAGATGGGGGGGGGAGTCTTACATACCCTTACATAGGGGGAAGGGAAGGTCAAAAATTGCCAAAATTGTCCTTACGTAATCAATGAATGGCCTCGAAGAAACAAAATTGAATTCAAACGTATCTTGTCACAATTTATGAGTGACTTTTTAAATTAATTTGAACTGATGTAACTTTTAAAACATTATTAATGTTAAAAGGCACACCGAGAATATCAATATAGAGTTTCAAAATTTTAAATTTATTTATTTGGAACTGTGTGGGTTTTTTAGTTTTATTTCAATCTTTAGATTCGGAAATGTAAGTAATATTGCACGTGGGTGATTTGTAACGATGTACCAGTAGTTCAAGAAATATTACCAGTTAAAGTTTTAATAAAAAAGAAAATTCTTCGTATTTGCCATACAGTTCTTGTGCATCCTCTTCGGAAACACTAAAAACATTTTTTTTTTCATTTTTTAATTTAAAAAACTAATTTTTTTTCAAATGAAATAAGTTTTGAAAACAGTTTTAAATTCAAATACACAGCATAAGCACATGAAAACACGTTTAAAAAACAATTTCACCAAAGGAGAGTGAAATGATTTTACCTATTTTATTCTAAAAAAAGAGTGAAATAGCGGCTTTTCAAAACAGAAAGCAACCACTCATTTAGGATATTAATTTAGTCTTAAAAAGAGTGAAAAACACTTATCAAAAGGGAGTGAAATAAGCTTATCCAAAGGGAGTGAAATAAGCTTATCCAAAAGGAGTGAAAATAACCGCTCCGCAAAAGGTATGAAATTCACTCCTATAAGGAAAGTGCGTTTTCGACACTGGAAAGGAGTGAAAATTTACTCAGTCTGAGTTAAAATCGCTGGAATTTTTTAAGAGAGTACATAACATCTCATTTGATGCAATCTGTAACTACAAAACTAAAAACATGGATTTTTAGTGTATTCATTTATAATCACCAGTCTACTTATTATATGTTATAGGCAATCCGCTGTAGGAAAAGCGCACAATATTTTTAAAAATCTTTTAACATGAGGATTTTTTTTCACCTTATTACAACTGAAATTATTGTTCGAAATTATTTTACGTACAAAATACATAGAATCGTAATCAATAAGGGAAAATAAAGCAAGACCTTCCCTTGTGTGCGCCACTGGCAGTAGCGTATTTATGGGGATATTTGGTAGGAGACTGTAATCCATTCTCACATTTGGTCAAAACTTAAAAGCAGATTAAATTGTGGTCTGCAATGGTATGGAAAGGCTTCGAAGAAATAGTTTCTTTCTGCAATCGGGGGTTTTTTATTCTTAAAATTCATTACTTTCAAATTGAACCAGTCCTACATATTTACTTCATTTCCAGGATAAGAGGGCTGTGGCCATGCCCCCCTCCCCTCATGTGATTTGCAAAGCCATGGAAAAGCTTGGAGGAAATGGCTTCGTCCTGTTATCAAGGTTTTTTTTTTTTTTTTACCTGAAGTTACTACTTTCAAATTAACAGTCATATTTTACTTCGTTTCCAGGAACCGGAATGTCACTTTTTACCACTTCTCGGACTGTTGGAGGGACGCTCACACAAAAACTAACGGTCTAAAATATTTAAAAGTTTCTTTTTTTTTTACTACGTACATTATTCTCGAAAATGAAACGAACGTTTTTTATTTGATAAAAATGTGCTCTCTTTTTAATGATGTGAAGGAAAACCAAATTATAGAGGACCCTTTTGAGATATTGATTTTTGAAATTGAGACAAAATTGATGCAATCGATTTTTGACTCATTTTTCAGCTAGGATAATACAGCAATTATTTGAGCTATCAAAATGACACTTGCATACCTTTCGGACATAGCAACAGGCAACAAACGAGGAAAAAATTAACTTCAGAAAACTACTCTCTCAGCAGATACAAGCCGATGATGTATGGTTAAAATTTGTAAAAATGCGATTTTTAACCTACTTTGGCAGCAAATTGTGAAAAATCTACCATGCATAGAGCTTTTGCTATACAACTGGGTTCTTCTATCCCAAAAGTTGATCAGGATCACCAAATGGATGTCTCAATTGCCAAATCGATTCTCTCCATTTTTTAAAAAAATCCTCATTTCTGATTTAGAAGTGCTTTATCAATGCTTAGCATGTGAATTTATATAAAAGTTTTGGTTCAGTACATTTCTGACCGAGTGATGGCAGAAAATGTACCATGAGGGCCTAATTACTCCTATGTATAGTACCATCTTCCTCATAACTATTCCCTACCTTTTGTTTTATGGAGTTGAACTAACAATTCGGAAAGTGAGGCATCCAAATATCAGCATTGCAAACATCTCAGGTTGTAAGCAATGAAAGCAAAAACTTGGTAATTTTGTCATTTCAATCGCGACGCGATAAAAAAAACGAGGCCTTTACAGAACTGTGGACATTGGCAGAACCATTCGCCTTATGGAGCTGTAATTTAGCAGAGTTTTATGCAAGAAATCAAGTGCTCTCCTAAGCAATATTTCTAGCCTTGGACCTCTTGCTGATTCCTAAGTGCACTACAAATAATCAAACTCTTTTTGAACACTTTTTGCGCATGGACACTTGTCCCCCTTTTGAGAACACATTTTTTGAAATAGGTATTTCAACCCTCTTGAGAACACTTTTCAAAATACTTTTTAAGCATGGACTCTTGTCACCCTTTTTAGAACGTTTTTGAATAATTTTAAGAACACTTCGGATAACGCTTTTCGGAACATGTATTTTGTTCAGCATACATTTCAGCGCACTTTTTTAACACTTCATGGCGCACGTATTGGTACAGTTTTTAGGATATACTTTAGAACAATTACGGAGCATTAAAATATCCTCCCGGAATACCTGCTAATTTTAGAAAAAAAAGTGTTACATTCGCCTATGTTGAAACTGCAGGCTTGATGATGGGTTTAA
This sequence comes from Uloborus diversus, assembly GCF_026930045.1. Taxonomy (NCBI): domain Eukaryota; kingdom Metazoa; phylum Arthropoda; class Arachnida; order Araneae; family Uloboridae; genus Uloborus; species Uloborus diversus. The sequence continues at coordinate 117,933,639 of NC_072731.1, read as the reverse complement.
GCTTTGTCTGTATCTGATCGACTAAATCGTTCAGATGTAGATTCATTCGTCATTCAGATCATAGGTTCATTCAGAATGAGTGAATCTACGAAAGTTTTAAATTTAAAACGCAATAGGTACCTCGAAAACAATTGAATAGCTTACAGCAAAATTACAAATAAACAATATGTATTAAAAAGATGGAGTAGGAAAATTGTACACAATCATTCTTACTATGAAAACTACATTTAAATTAAAAATATTAATTTCCTCAAATGGGGTCGTTTCCAAAATTTTAAAAGTACTTTTTCCCAAAAGAGCATGTTTAAAAACATGGGAGCTGACCATTTTTTACATAATTTGACTAAGTTTAATATTTTTAAAAAGATATTTTAATCGGAAGCTTTCATTGTTTACGCTTCTGCTGATGATATCACAAATGATGAAATGCCATTCACAGAGCGAAATATTTAATTCGCATCTTCACTCTCGTGTACTGGCAACGATATGGCTGAGAGTAAGCGTAGAGCGCAATATTTAATTCGTTTCTTGATTATCATAACGTGGAAACGCGGTAGACAGATGCGCCAAAGTACATCATTTGTGACGCCATAAAGACCACGCATTATTTTTAAAATTGGATATTTAAAATAATTAAATAAAAATTAAGCATTGGGTAATGAAAGTTTTTCCTTGCTCCATGTTATTATTATTGTTATTATTATTATTATTATTATTATTATTATTATTTTTTGCTTCTATGAATTTCAGTAACTAAAAGTAGTACATACTTTTGACTGAAGGAAAGAACCCCATTATGTTTTTTAAAACCAATAAATTTTGTAAAAAGTTTTAAAAAATATTTTAAAAGCAAATTATTTATAAATTTAAAAAAATAGTTTTTCAAGCAACAAAGAGTTTTTTGGTTCACTTTCAAAAAGTCTTATTTCGTGTTCAAGCTGGCTACTGGTAACAGCACTGAAAAGGTATGGCCAATTGCGATGGCCAACGATGGAATAATTTCTCGACAATGAAGATTTGAATGTCTCTTACGTTCCATAATTCCTATTTTCTTATCTAATGTTTTATTGGATTTTTTTTTTTCAATTTGTGATGCATCAAACGTTACTTTATAATCGTTATAACTAACTTTTAGTCTTGTAATGTTTTGTGTAACATTCACTATATATTAACCTGTATTCAATATTTATAATATAGTGTCATAATATAACTGATTATGAGCCTTCTCAATGTCTCATTTTACCTCATTCCAAATCGCTCTGTGTTCCCACGCGGGGCACCTCAGTTTCCTAATTGCTGTCCCCCCTAGCCATAATTCGGTAGTGAGAGACTCGAACTAGGGGGAAAAAAACTATGACTATAAGCACTTAGTGGTACATTAATTCCCGAATAGAACTTTTTAAATAACATAAGGCTCTTTTCGAACCATGAAGTTAGATTTTCAGCACGTGAAAATTAGTTCATTAGATCAATAGTGATTCAGGATAACGTATTTATGTGATGACTTTGAGTAAGAGCACTTATTTTCGCGAGGCTTTCATTTTCGCAATTTTCCAGAGCTCGTCGTAATCACGAAAATTTAAACCTCGCGAAATAATTTTTTATAGAATAATTCTGTTCATGTAAAATTCGCAAAATTTGCAACTCAGAAATTCGTAGATTTTTTCAATTTCGCTAAAATTTAGGCTCGTAAGAATAAGTGCTTTCACAGTATTTCATCCTAGTTAATGCAACTGTTTATTTGCACAAAAGATTGTTGATGCTTTTCTTCAAAGTTCATTGTAATCACTTTCAATAATTATGACATCTTTTATTTTAGTTGCATATTACACTTCTGATACATTTTTTCTGAAAGAAAGTTTTTGTTTTGCATTAAAATATAGTTGATAATATGGCAATTACGCGAAGTTAAAATGCAAACCTATTGTTAGATAGTGTAATATTTTCGCTAAAAAAAAGTTTCAAATTTATTTGAATTACGTGGGGGGTTCCCCCTGGTAGGATATGTATTTCCAAATCTGTATGTAAGCAAGGAAAAAGTTGCGTAGCGAAGCTCAAAAAATAGTCTACTCCAAGTTTAGACCCGAAGGAAATAAATGCTCTCGCTCATTCAACCCTTAATTGCTGTCATCCCCTCTCCCTAAACACATGTTTTTTATTACCCTGAAGACTGCCTGAAGACGATCTCCTTGCCCCACCCCAACAGGGGATAAAGAAGCTGTCCCCTCTTTCTCTATTGTCACCGGCGAGAGGCATGGTTAACACGGAGATTCGTCAATTTTTGCAAAATTTTTCAGTTTTCCCCTCCCAATTACTCTTATCCTAATTTGAGTATGATTAAAAGAAAGATATCCCTGAAAAGCCCAAACTTTCAAGAATAACGCGTAGTTTTTCAATTTGAGCAAATGTTAGATCTTGAGCATTTATGAAGCGTTTAAACAGAAAGCACCTCTTCTTTTGTCAACTCATAAATTTAACAGCCATTTAATATTAAATTTTAACAGAAAATGAAAAATTAAAAAAGACGCGTTATTTGTACTGCTGTGAAGAATGTTATGCAGAAAAAATTATCTCAAAATATTGAAATGCGAATTAGCAATCGGGAGGAAACTTCCCCGTAGACTTAACATTGACTTCGAAACTTCCGAGGCTCTCTCCAGCAGCCCCTTAATCGGGGGTCTTAAAATTTTTTCCTTTTTGGTTAATTTTCTGCAAGCTGTCAGGAAATTTTACAGATTTTTTTTGTTCAAGCCTGATTGTTGAATACGCGTCACTTGACACAACTTTCATTTTCGAGGTAGAGCGTGCTAAACCGGGCAACGCAGCTTATATATATATATATATATATATATATATATATATATATATATATATATATATATATATATATATATATATATATATGGTTCTAAAATAAAAAACAAGAATTCTAAATACAGAAATCTTCCGTAACATAATTATTTTAATAAAAAAAAGTGTGAATTGTTGTGTTTAAAACTTTCCGAATTCCCTTTACAGAAATGACTAACTCTATCAGCACGGTGTTGCCCGTGCACAGAATTTCAAAAAAATCAATTGAATTAATGTTCACCCTCTTTCTCGAAGTAAAAAGAATAATTTTCTTTGATAAATGACATTTCAATATGCATTACAATTTGTACAAAATGAAAATCCCCCTCCCCTGAATAAAAAAAAAATAACTAAAATAAACATTGCAGTTGAAAAAAGAGGTAAAAGGAAAATACAATTAAAATTCAATCCTATAAAAATAATTAAATTTAAGTATACATTTCAATTCGAGCAAAAAGAAAGTTCCTACTCCGAAAAAAAAAAATCATTTAAATATTCATTACAATTCGAACAAAATAAAAATTCCCGATTAAAAAAAAAGCGTTTATACGAGTTTTTTATTTATTTATTTATTTTTTTCCCCACAATCTAATTTGACTTGATAATTTTCAGAGGTGCCCCAATGGGAGGCCACTGTGACCTTCCAAAAATTTAGTTCCATTCGGCAAATAAAGAGTTTCCGCCTTGCCAAAAATTAAACTTCGGGGCGTCCCTGATCATTTTCCATAAAACTAGAATTTTGAACTCGCTTTTCTAAAAAAAAAAGGGGGGCTTTAGTTGTGGCATTCAAGGTCAGTTGCTTTTAGGTTTAATAGCGTGGTGGGGGAAGGGAGAAAAGTGCAAGTCTCGCCGGGGGGTGTTGTGAGCTAAATTCGGCTCTGGGTGGCATGTGACTATACCAACATTCAAAGGGGGCGTAGAGCTTGAAATGTTGAGAACCCTTGCTCTTTATAGTCCTTTAATGATGGTGCACGCATGTGTGGTTGATTTTCAACGCATTTTAAATTTTAGAGGTTTAGCTCTTTTAGTCATTAAAAAATATTTCAAAAAAAAAAGTACTATATCGATTCTTAGTTGTAGGATTAATTCTAAGTGCAAACACGGCAAGTAGTATCCTATCTCTTTTAGAGCCTTTGTACATTCAGAGTAAACACACAACGCAACCGATTAGGACACACTTTATTAAACCTCATTAGACGCGGGGGGGTACCCAAATCATCAGACAAGTTCCAGTGAAAGCTGTTCTGCTGTTTCTAAAATTATTACACCTTTTCATACCTGTTATCAAGTTGCATTTTCGTTGTTCTAATATCTTTGTTCTGTATAAGCTTAATGTTCCTTTTTGTTTTCAGACATATTCCGGCTTGTTTTGCGTGGTGGTAAATCCCTACAAACGACTGCCCATCTACACAGAGAAAGTAATAGAACTGTACAAAGGCAAGAAACGTCACGAAGTCCCCCCTCACATTTTCGCCGTCACCGATGGCGCTTATCGGAGTATGCTGCAAGGTGAGTACTTATGTATTATGGATGGAATGGAACACCGTTTTAGCGGTTCCATTCATTTCCTCCCGTTATCATCGTTTTGAACCACTGGCAAATATTTGCTGTAGTATTTTATTACAGTTCGCTCTTAGTTATCATGTTGTGTAGGTTAGGAATACATGTCTGAAGCGACAATTTTTGGAAGTATGAAACGAAAGTCAATAGGATAGATAACATATAAATATGCTTTAAATTTCAAAAACTCCCACCTCAATTAAATTTCAAAACGGAAAAAACTTTAAATTTGAATTTCTTTTTTAAAACGTTTTTTAATTGCCAAGACTATTTCTACAAGCTTGGCTTGCACCAAAAAGTATGGTATGAATAAATATACAATTTCTTGATTACAACAGCCAAAATTGCAGTTAATCTTAATATCCTTCCATTTACGTTTATTCTAAAGCAGCCAATAATATTTAATTAAAAAATAAGAGGAGAAGAAATATAAGTGGTCTAGAAAAAGCTATTTTTACTCCCAAATTTTTAATTTAAAAAAAAATCATTGGTTGCTTTAGGATTAACCTAAACTCAAAGATATTAAGATACTGCAATTTTTAAGTTTTTAAATGAAGAAATCATATACTTACTTTATTTCACACTTTTTAGTGCAAACCAAGCAATTACTATATTTGGGACACGGTAAATCCTCCCCTGGGTACGGCTCTAGATTTAAAAAAAAAAAAAAAAAAAAAAAAAAAAAAAAAAAAAAAAAAAAAAAAAAAAAAAAACGCCCCCCTCCGCCCGTAAAAAGTTTTTTGAAATACAATTTTACCCAGTGTTATTTTTCTTAGAGTGTGCTTTCACACCTCTTGCGTCTCCCCTTCTCCGCTGTTGCGGAGGTCCAATATACGCCATTTGGGAGGGGTAGGGGGGGTGTCGTGAAGTTGTGAAAGTTTGTGTCAAGTAGAAGAGAGGGGGCAACAAGAGTGTGACATCGCGTATTTTATCAAAAGAATAAATACTACTACTTTCAATAACCATCTGACAAAAAAAAAAAAGTACTCGTTCATTTAAAACTGTACCAATCAAGTGTGTGTTTGTGTCATGTACATATTTGGCTGAAACTCCAAACATGAGACTAAAAATGTATGCTTGTAGAGAAAAGGGATTGTTAGCACATAAATTTTCTCCCCCACGCTTATATTGGAAACGTTTTCCTCAAATGTTATTGCTTGAAATTCTAAAAGCGTCCTCCCCCCTCTGGCAAGTCCAGTTATTTTCTTTTCCCTACATTCGCCAGTAAACGATAAGAAATGTCGCGCCTAATCCATTACATACCTCGAGTGGCGAAAGACGGCTGATTCAGGGATGACGTTTCAAGCCGCAGAAGCGTGAATAAATAAAAAAATATTAAATAAAAACAAAAAACTCAACTACGTAAAAACCAAAAAGAAAAATGTATAAGCTCAGTAGTTTAGAATGTTATTAAGTACTACTAAATAACTAAACCGTTGAAATAGTTTTATAACCGTGCACAGATAAGACAAATCATAAATTCAAACGCAGGGTGCTTATTCCAAGCTCGAAATTCACCTTGCGAGATTAGTTCTGATCGTCTCACTAGATGGCGCTTTAAGGAAAATCGCAGTCTCGCAGTATAAATCTCGCAAGTTCGTATTCTAAGCTCCAAAAGAAGGGGAAAAAGTGACTTTTCGCGCCTTTACTTGCGAGCGAAATCTCGACTGCCGCGAAGTAGGTGAGATTGTGCGATTTTTGTGATACAATTATGGGAGTTTGTTTTTCTGAAAGGTATTGGATCGAGGAAAACGAATTTGGATGATGCCAATTTTGGAAATGGTTCAGGAAGGGGGAGGGGGGTTAAAACTGCCCCGGGGGGGGGGGGCAAGTGGTTTTCTATTCAATTTGTGATACAATTGCGGGATAAGTTTTCTGACAGGTATTTATTGGCAGGAGGATAACAAATAAGGAATTAGGATTTTGCCGGCGCCAAAATGGTGCGAGGGGCAAGGGGGGTCGTAACTGTACAGGGGGAGTGGTTTTCCGTTCCATTTTCGTGCCGCAAAAACGGGAGTTAGTTTTCCGCTTGCCAATACATTTCAGAAAAACTAATTTGAATGCTGCGAACACCGAACATGGTGCAGAGGGGGGGGGGGGGGTGCAAATGGTTTTTAGTGGAATTTTTTTGATAAAATTACGGGAGTTGGTTTTTCTGAAAGGTATTGGCACGAGGAAAACGAATTAGGATATTGCCAACCCTGAAAATGGTGCAGGGAAAAGGGGGGGGGGGTTCATATAATTGCACTGAGGGGCAAGTGGTTTTCCGTTCAATTTTTGTGACACTAAAACGGGAGTTTTGCAAAAACATTTTGCAGGGAAGAAGGGGTGGGGGGGGGGGGGGCAAAGTGGTTTTCGGCGAAATTTTCGTAATAAAACTAGGGGAGTTGGTTTTTCTAAAAGGAATGGTATTGGTACGAAGAAAACGAATTAGGATGGGGCCAACCCCAAAAATGGTGCAGGGGGTAGAGAGGGGGGAGAGTTATAACTGCAAACATAAAATAGGTATATATGCAACATTTCTCGCTTTACAACAAATTTTCAATGCTTAAAAGACTTAAACCCACTTTCACAACATTATAATACACAAATATCCGAATTAAATTGCAGACACGTGTTTTGGAGACATTAAGAGCTCCTTTTTCAATGCAAAAGATGTCAGTTTATGAATAAAAATGCATTCTCGGCTAAGGTTGTTTATTTCCCTGGATTTCATTTTCTTTTAACCAAATCCATCACTTAGGAAATACGTTGGGCGGGGGGGGGGGGGGGATCGGGGACTTCCATTTTCAAGAAATAATGCATTTGAAAAAATTAAGGAGCGATGAATTTTCTACTCCCCTTTATTGGTTTTGACCGCTTGACGGCCTGCACAAATGCGTCTAGGGCAAATTATATAAAAAGCGTTCATAATTTTTATTTGTCTTTTGTACATTATCCCACTTAAAATTTAGTTGTTTCACAAAAGTACTATTTGTTTCTGAAAATTGTATGAATTTGAAGTTTACACAGAATATACAATCCCCCTTTTTTTGCGTTTAAGGGGGGGGGGCGGTGACATCACAAATTACCGCCCCGTCTGTCACCCATGCTAGGTACACCACTGACGAATGTAATTTTTTTTCTGTCTTCATTTGCTGTAAAATCCTCCTCCCCCTTTTTTCCCCTAAATTCTTTATTTGTTACCTACTGTCATTATTCAATTTCAATTGAATTTAATTTGTAAGAATTTTTTTTTCTTTATTGAAATTTGATATTGATTAACTAATTACAAAAAAGTACAAAGCCTGGTAATTTCTGGGAAATTGTTTCCAAAATTTGATTTTCCATTTCGCCCCGATTGCTCCTTTTTTCATTTCTTCTTCAATTTAGAATCTTTCCTTTGGGTTGAACGTTTAAAGTTCTTTATCAGCTGAAGTGAAACGATGATTAAAAAATATTACTCCCTTTATGAATATTTTTCAATATACATTTACAGAAGCAGAGTATTTATTCATTTTAAACTGCTCTTATAACCAAGATTGCTGTTTTGACTTTTTAATCTTGAAGATAAAGATGAAATTATGTAATCATAGTTACAAGTTGCTTGTTTTGAAAAGGAAATCTAAAAAAGTACTGTTTTGAAGATATCTTAAGATTGGGTCTTGGAAAACAATACCTAGAAAAAATGGATAAATAAATAAGGAATAATGAAGAAATAAAACTTTTTATTTAAGCATATGCTTATTAAATTATAATTTTAAAGAAAAAGAGAAAAAAACTGGAATATGTCTTTGATACTGAGATTGTTGCTATAATTACAAGTTACAACTGAGCGGGGGGAAAGGTTGGTTTTTACATTACCAATCCTAATATGGAAGATTGTATACTCTCATCCCCAAATGCTCAATTAGCCCAACAAACCTTTTACATGTTGCAGGGGTGCCCCTCCCCCCGAATATCGCAAAGACTCCCCCCCTACAAAAGCAAGAGCCCCCCCCCCCCCAATAAACAAATACCCCTCAAAACACCACCACCATCCCCTAAAAATTTCAATAGCGCAGTCAGCGCCATAACCTAGCCCCCCCCCTGCATTTTAGTGTTTTATATTCAATTTGAATTACCAGATTTTTTCATCAAGACTTTTGGATGCAGCTAAACCTTTCGCATTCGACACGAGACACGGCAACAACATAATATACAATCCCCGATTACGGACTATTAATATTTCTTCGTCTGCATTTATGACAGTTAGGATTTTTTTTTTTTTTTTGATATCATGATTTTTTCTAAAGTTATTATTATTATCATTATTTGGATTATAGTTTCTCGGGAAAAATATATTTCATACAAGACGTTCTTACTATTATAGATGGTTTTATATTATAAATCAACAAAATGTACGGTTATTTTTTTTTCTCATATATGTATTGGCTTTTTTCCCCTCTTCAATTTTTGTTTTAGACACTGTAATACTGAAATACTCGTATGCATAAAATATGACTTACCTTTAGCCCTCGGCTCATTTTTCCTTTGTGTACTATTTTGTAAAATTTTCGGTGAATTTATTTTTATGAATTCTGGATTTGCTTCTAGAAAATCTAAAATTATTTCGATGTGATTCTTTGCAACGTAAAACGTATTCTTTGAAGTACAATCGTCAAAATTCGCGCCTTATCTTACACGGATGGAGCAAAACAAAAAGTATCTGCGCCTAAAGACCATTGGTTGGAAGAAATCACGTGCCTCCTCCCCTGCCCCCGCGCCGCCAAAACCGGCGAAAAACTCTTCCTCCCCCATCGCGGCTGGAACTTGGACTCGTCGCCACATAGTGATAAGAATTTTTTTATCTCAGAATTCCACTTTGCGAGATTTCTCGTCACGTGATCGGCTCTGACGTAACGTTTCGAACTCGAAGGTAGAAAATGCTTGGAATGACCTCCCAGAATAGAAGGATCAACAGTCGGGGCCCATAACTTTCTGATTCAAGGAACCCCGTAAAATTTGAATGAGCCCCGACTGTTGATCTTTCTATTCTGCTTTTGAATTTATGATTTGTCTTATCTGTGTACGGTTATAAAACTATTTCAACGGTGTAGTTATTCTGTACGGTTAACGTATTCTAAACTACTGGGCTTATACATTTTTCTTTTTAGTTTTTTTTTTTTTTTTGGTTTTTACGCAGTTGGGTTTTTTGTTTTTATTTAATAATTTTTTATTTTACACTTTTTAGTTAATTTTCATTGACTTAATTATTATGATTATAAGACGGTACATTTCGCAATCTTGTCATTTCATTGAGAGAGTTGGTTTGTATTGTAAGGTTTATTAAGTAACTTGCGGTGGTCAAGTCCCTCTAGGGACCTAACTCAAATTAAGGCTACATATGCTTGACCTTCGGCAAAAACGCGCGAACTTAAGTCAACCACAGCACAGCTATATCAACAGCCTGTATAACTCATGATCACGCGAAATCGGAAACATCGTCAGCCAAATCTTTCTCGCAAAATTAAAAAAAAAAAAAAAACATGTCATGAAAGTACACGTCGCGAAACTCAGTCCCTTGAATCAAGGCAAAAACAAAAATGCAACATGATAGATGAAAATCGAATTAGTAGACTTACTTTATTTGATGCTTATTGCACGGGTTTATTTTGATGAGGACTCACTACAGTCTGAGTGTCTTGCCTTCGTTACGCATAATATATTTTTTATTAAAGTACAGAATACATATAAAGAACACATGAAACAATTTATATCAGGAAAAGGGGAAAGTACATCCGGGGTGAGGGTGTCTTGACCCACCGTCTCAAGTGGGAGAAGCAATCGCTAAGACCACTCGGCCATTGAAACCCCAATTTGTAGACTTAGTAAACAAAAAAATTCAGGCAGCGAAAACTACCAGCATTTGTCGCACCAAGGCTTCACTCGATGCGTGTCTTATCAGGCTCAGTCATTTCTCAAAAGATCAAAAGCGCCGCCTTGCACCTAAGATGGCGCTGTAGTATAACCGGGGGAAATCATTTGTTTACATTAGTTAACCTATTATTTTTGCTGTAAAAAGTGATGTTTTTTCAATCTTTAACGTAAAATTTCATTGTTATTGTTAACCGATGTATAGTAGTGTAGTACAGGGTGAATTGATGCCGGAACGGCGTACCAGGTCCGTTTTTCAAGGAAAATAAATTCCCTTTTCAGGTAAAGCTGGTTCCAACTCAGTATTCAACTATTTCTCATTGGCGTTCACTTCTGGTAAAATGCATCCCTGAAGCACAGGGAACTCCAAAGCATTTTGAGCCTTGGTCTCACTTTTAGTAAGTCGGCCCCAGAGATTACGTATACATTTTTTGAGTGATTTAATGTGAGTTCATATCGAGAAGTGTTCAAACATTACTTTTCCTCTAAATTAAAAAAAAGAAAAATGTCTGAGAAGGAAACCTTGTTGTTTATAAATTATATAATATTTTACTGCATATTTAAAGGAGGTATAAAATGGCGCAATCGTCAAGATTTCGACAATAATTGTTTTACTTTCACAATATCGGTAAGACTGTAATACATATTTGCTCTTTTGATATTATTTAGTTGCAGGTACGTCGCTCATCTTGGTGAATTTTCTCTTTATCTTTACTTGGCGAAATAAAAAATAAGCTGAACAAACTATATTTGACAACTATAAAAGCTTCATTTTATTGAAACCCAAAAACCGAATACGGGGACAACAAATCAAATGAAAAATAATCGCCAAGAGTTGAAATGCATCGTGACGCACATATATGAAATTCTTTGGCGTCACAAAATTTGACAGCAATATTGTTACAAATCTTGTAAATAGTAATTATTGTAGGAACGTAACCTGTAAATAGTTTCCCGTAATGAATATACAACCCCTTAACATATGGCTAAAGTATACAACCCCTATTCTTTTTATTTTCATTGATAAAGTTTGATAACGGTCTACGCATTTCTCGAAGCAGAAAGAATGTTGTAGAAAATTCTTGGATGTTTATAAAAGCCGTTAGCGATGGATAAACGGGGAGTTTCGATTCAGATTTCGAACTGAGTGTGTGTATTAGCTCTGTTTATAGCGAGGCATTTCGCTGTGTTGTTTTCGTATTTGGAAGTAAATACGTGTGTAAACGTTGAGTTTACGGTGTTGTGTGATAATTGCTGATGAATAATTTAGCAGTTGTTAACGGTTTCTCCTGTACATAGTGTAAATAAATTTCCTGTGTTTTTATCAAGAACTGTGTCTTCATTTCAAGAAAGTGGAAGTCGCACCGAATCCGTTACAATATATTTCTTGCCATTTAATATTCACATTAAAATCATTTGGGAATTATCCAGTCGCGGAACATGTTAAATTGGCGAAAACTTTTTCTGTTGCTAAAATTGCTGTCGCCAATGTTTGTTCTTTTGATACTTTGATGGAACTTTTATTGTTTTTTAATTAATTAATACATTTATCTGGCGGCACTTTAATGGATCCTTGGCTGAATACAGTAACATGGTTGCTTCCTAATACTGTTTAGTTTTGATTTGACGAATTACGAAATAGCTTAATTTAATTTTCCAATTATTTTTATTGTTATTTTTTTTATTTTAATGTAACTTTTTATCCTACTTAATGGCTGTTTTTTAAATTTGATCTGTAACAAATAATTTAAAAATTTGTAGAACTTTTCATGTTTTTTTTGTGCAATAATGTATTTATGTGGCGAAGTTTCTCCACTTTAAATTTCCTCACAATGCGTAAACATTGGAATACCGTTTACCTTTTTAACAGGCTTGTTTTTATTTTTTTAACTGTTATTATTATTTTTATTTATTTATTTTTTCAACAAGCAAAAGTTTTGTTCAAAAAAAAAATTATTATAGTTTTTTTTCAAAGGCTGGAATGTATAGGTTTATAAAAATCTTTAAATAAAAAGCTGCCATGTTTTCCTTTTTTGAAATTTTTATTGGCATGTTTTTCCGAGTGAATTCATTATTGTTTCAATGTACTTTTAAATGATTTGAATTTCTTGTTTTTTAACATACAACGTACTCCTTTAAGATATAAATTGTAATTTATAATGATCGATACTAACGATCAGTTTTATGGCAAAATTTTTATTTGATATCTTTTCTGCCTACTTTTCTTTAGAAAAATTGTATCTCTATGCATTTTTTGTGCATTTTAATAGTTCTTATTGTAAAAAAACTAAAGATATCAAATTGAGCTATTCACCATTTTCAGAATATGTTTTTAAAAAATAACTAATTTTGAATTAAACTTTAAAGTATAAGAAAAAAAAAAACTAAAAGCTCTCTGAATGTTTCCATAAATATATTTATCAACTAACAAAAATATCCGGCGTTGCCTGGGTTAGTAATAATTGTGAGAAACAATCGCTACTTTCATTTGTTTTCTGTTTTAACTGATAAATATATTTTTCAGTTGTGCTTGATGAAACATATGTAATTAATTTTTGCATAATAAAACCAAAAAAATACTTTTTCTTGATACAAATTATCAAGCATAGTTCATACGTTTAATAGACAGTATGGTTTCGTCCATAAGATGTAATGTTTAATTATATAATATTACGCATTATTTCATTCAGAGCCAAATTTCCAATGTTTGTTTTTTATTAATTGGAAGCAGAAATTACCTCCCCCCTCCCCCCCCCCCCCCCAAAAAAAAGAAAAAATAACAGTATTTTCAAAACATTTATTCACATACGTTTTCGAACAGAAAACTTCTTTTTAATCTCGTTTGAAATTGTTATTCAATGTATAAATTGTAATAAATGCTCACTCCTATTTATATTTATTGAAGGTTTGCAGTTACATTACTCAAATAATTTTGAAAATGCTTATTGCGAAAAGTTGGAATAATTAATCACAACATTTTTTTCATACGCGAAATTTACATTGATTTGTCTTCCTCAGCTTATATTCATCTGATTTTGTTTCCAAACTTAATTTTTCTTGAAAACAAAGTTTCATATTTTTTCACTTTTTGCCTAAAATATCTTTTTAAACACTTTTCCGGGAAGATTTCGATAATTGAGAATCTGGCGATCTTTCTTCTGTGGCGTCCATTTTTGGCTTCAGCGCCTGCACGTGAGGTATTTTTCGTTGCAAATCTAAACAAGGAGAACGGAAACATCTATTCACATAAGGTTACTATAAATCAGTAGGGTTACCCAAATAAAATTATTTACGCCAAAATTGAGATGACTGCGCCAAATTCCCAATCATCGAAATATCCCCACGTTTCCTGAGGAAGAAAAAAAAAAAACGCTTTTAAATTAACTCAAATACTTTTGAACTCAATTTTGAATAACTATTCTCTTTAAGAATAATCTTATCTGTTGTTTATATAGTTAAAAGTTGCCACAAAATCCACCAGATGTCACTGGAGTCTGACCAGGTTTTTTGTTTGATTGATTGGTTTCATACTACAACTTTTATTGAAATGACTGAGCCTGATAAGACGCGTATCAAGTGAAGCCTTGGTCGCACACAGGTAGCGTGCGACACAGTATGCAACACCCAATGTGCGTTGATCCCGAACTGACAAAATATGGCAACTGGTTGTTGATATGGTCAGACCCCGAAGAGTTCCTATTTTTCCTACTTTTTCCTACTTTTTAGAGCTCTCTCTATATTTTCCTACTTTTTCATTTTTTTCCCTACATTTTTTTCTTTAGTATAGCACTTCTAATTGTCAGGGACGTAACTAGATCATTTTCGAACAGGGGCAAGACCTCGTTTCGACGCCCCCTCCCCCCCATACAAAGTAAAAAAAAAAAAATCACCGAGAAACTTCATAACGTCAACAATAGTGCCCCTCACGTACATTAAAGAGAAAATACACGCTCCCTATACATATATACATACATACATATAATTATTATAATTATAATACAAGTGAAGAATATTGAAAAGACCAAACCCCAAAAGCCCATCATAGATGTGCAACGCAGCAAAAATAAAAAGCCAAGTAAATATATAAAATATACAAGCCAAATAACAAGTTTTAAGCAATTCTTAAGAATAATAATGATGAGAAAAAGAAAAATACAAGCAGCAATTAATAGAAAAAGTTGAAAGGTTAAATCAAGATCTCATCAACCGTGGAGGATTCAATAAGTATGGTCAAAAGACCAAAAAAATTAAACTACAAACTAAAAAGTGGGTGTTTAAGCTCCAGTATATATGCACGACAGAATATCATATTAGGCTAAACGCACCACATGGTAAACTATATACAATAAACAAGAACTTAAACCTAAAATCAAGATCTTAAATAAATCTTAAATTTAATTCTATCAAATTTCAACGCAAATGGAGCAGAATCACGGAAGAGACGGTTACATTTGAGGCAGTGTGAAGCAAAGGGATGCAAGTGGCAAAATTAAAAATTTGGAGATGGGTAACCAGTATACATAGTAGGTGAACCCCTCCTCTGTCTTGGGGCAAGAGATAGTACTAGTAGCCCTGGTAGGTGCTGCTGTACAGCATGATTTAGAAAAAATATCAATGAAAGTCTACCTAGGCTATACGCGTTTTACTCAAAACTTGAAAATGTCCACTTACATCCCTTCGCTTCTTACTGCCTAATATGAGTCAAGGACGAATTTTACACAAAATGCATTTGCAATTCATACATGTCTTGTAATGTAACTTTTCGTTACACCGTGATGGAGTACTCTAACCAGTAGAACAAATAGATAAATAAAATTCCATTTGGTTTCATTTTTGAATCGTTTCACCACTGGAAGCCATATTTGAATTTGGCAGTGATAAAGGAATCCGCTGCCTATAATGCCATAAGCCTTATAAATGCGACTTTTACGTAATTATAAGTTTTTATATAGCTTTATCACTGTATTGCTTTTTTAAAAATAGCGATACGGGGTAAAAGTCATTAAGTATTTTATTTATTATTTGACATACGAAGTTATTCAAGGAAAAATATTTTTGTTTCTCCACAAGAGAGTAATTCACAACTTGTTGCAACATTGCTTTAAGAAAATAAATTAAAA
Source organism: Uloborus diversus (assembly GCF_026930045.1). Taxonomy (NCBI): domain Eukaryota; kingdom Metazoa; phylum Arthropoda; class Arachnida; order Araneae; family Uloboridae; genus Uloborus; species Uloborus diversus. The sequence continues at coordinate 117,918,214 of NC_072731.1, read as the reverse complement.
ATTATAACTTCAATAAAACAAAGATTTTCAATTATTTATTTTTCAGTATTTTAATATACTACTATGAAGAAATTCGCAAGAAAAATAACAATATTCAACTACAAAAGAGCAACATATCGCAATAATGCGTGAAATAATTTTAAATCAGATAAAAAATTTAGTAGGTTGTTTGTTTTTGTTTCTTACTTGAAATTAATTGAATATTACTATACTTGGCTTATCCTGACTTTAAGCTGACATCTTCCTATAGTTCAAAAGGACAGATTATCTTATTTAAACTCTAGCTTAATAATTTTATGTGCAACACATTTTAAATTTTCGCAGTCTGTACAGTTAAATATTAATTATTACAAAAGATAATTTTTATGAAGGACGCACGTCCCCCAACTCTGGTATATAGTACACATCTGAGAAACAGTTAATAGAAAAACAGAAACCTAATGTGCTTGAGATCAAAACTCTTTCTGTTAACCTTTTTTTTTTTTAAACACATATCTTAAAAATGTTAAATATTATATGTTTTCAGTTGAGGTTATTTTCATTTACAGTACAACTTCATTTTTTCGAACTAGCGGGGACCAAAGGCAATCCGGATAACGAAAATCCGGGTAATTTGTAAAACACATTCGTAAATAAGCAGACTTATATTTTATAACAGCAAAAAACGCTGTACCAAAATTACTAAGGATTGTTACTCGCAAACACTTAATCATTTATAGTTCAGCTGCTGTGGTGTAGGAATGACACTCCAAATATGCCATGTTGTTTATTAGATGACTATAATTTATTGCACGTCCTATGCAGGAGTTGTGTATTTAATAAAAATAAATAGCAAATATTTGGTACGTTGACAGTTTCGTTCCGGCTATCATAATTTAGAATGATATCATTTCAGTGAATATATATTTTTTAACTTTAAAAATTTGATCTGGATAAGCCGGAGATCTGGATTAACCGGAAGCAAGATAAACGAGGTTCTTCTGTAATTATAAATATGCATCAAAATTACCAAAGAAAAATTCAAGTTTAGAGCCGTAAAAAATAGCTGATTTCTGACACATTGATTGACGTTGATGATTTAAGCATATTTAAAATATTGTGTGGGTGGAAAAAATATATTGAAACTAAGTCGAAAATTCATCGTTTTAGTTCAGTTTATCTTAAAAATAACCCTAGTATTTTCTAAAGAAAAATTGGCAGCCTCCCGAACTTTAAATTGAATCTCCATTATTATAGTGAGAGATTTTTTTCCAAGAATGAGAAAAATTATAAAATTCAACAAATTTGTATTACATCATTCAAATTATATAAACAAAGCCTTACCTGCTCTCCTAACGTCTTTAGCATTTAACCTTTAACCACGATGATAAATAAGATGAAGATTGTTGGGGGCCTCTTTTTCGTGGTCTTTCACTCTCTTTCTGAATTCAACTTCACATAGTTTTTTCGACATATCTTAAAATTGATTTAAAACTATACAAGATGAGCAAAAAAAAAAAAAAAAAAAAAAAAAAAAAAAAAAAAAAAAAAAAAACCCTGAGAACGGAGTAAAAAGCAGAAAAAAGTCCGTGGTACGAGCGAGAAGATACTCTTTAGAGAATGGTTCTGTTGGGTAAAGATAGTGGCTCCAATTCCTAAGCCATGGGCTACGGCCAAGGGTACAATGTAACGATTTTCCCTTAGGCCCTTGGGGTGGGATAGACAAGTTCTCGTCATTATGAATGCTGAAAGGAAGACATCATGTTTACAGCTTTATGACGTTTAATTGTAGAAAAAGGACATTTGAGCATTTCCGTTGTTTTGTATTGGTGTGTACTTCCCTCAGCTTAGCTCCCATATTCCTCCTCCGAGAGGAAAACTCTTAGATAAGCTATAACAAGTATTGGTCACTCTGAGAAAACACATTCATGCTATTTACTGCGCCCTCTTTCTCTTTCTCTCTCTCTGTCTGTCTATCCTTCCCACTCTTTATCCAGATAAAACCATGCAAACTTACTGCCAGCGCCTGCACAGCGTGTTGTTTTTTTTTTTTTTTTTTTTTTTTTTGGGGGGGGGGGGGGGGTTGGCTTCTAATAACTTGTCTTTTTTTAAAAAATTAAATTTAAGCATTTATTTAGTCAGTTTAGCGCCCCCAAAATCTGGCGCCCGGGGCACGAGCCCCGTCTGCCCCCCTCTAGTTACGTCCCTGCTAATTGTGCACTGTTTCTTAGGTTTACAATGCCGCACCGATAATTTTCTGCATGTTTCAATTTTAAATAGCAAAAGAAACAAGCGAACCCTAAATTTTTAATTCACTGACCACAGTAATTTCTGGAAGGAACGCCGCGGCGTTTGCGTGTTTAAAAGTTAAATTTTCATAAGTGACTTTTTTGCCGTTGCGGCGTTTATGATCGACTTTTCTTTTTATTGCCCCGACTTCAGTCCTACTGTTTTTAACGACTATATATATATATATATAAAAAAAAATAGATGCTGGCACATTCTGATTGCAATTATATATTATTTGCCCGTCAATAAGAAGGTTTAAAATTAAAGTAAACGGCCGTCTGTTCAAGAAGTGCGGGAAAAGCCGAATTTCCTCTTCCCCAATTTTTTGTATGATTACAAGTGAAAGGGATGTATTTAAAAAGAAAGGCCAATGTAAAACCTTAAAAGGAAGATAAGGAAGCGAAAAAATGAAAAACTTGTACACTGTACATATTTTATTGATGTTAGTACAAAATAACAGCAACAGATAACAGAAAGTCGCAAAAACAGACTATACTTCAAAAATAATCGCGGAAACTAACTTTTTTCGTACATAAATATGATTATTGTTCATTCTAAATCGTAAGCATGATTATAAAACTTATAAAATTTCATTTTCTTTCCTTGCAAAGAGTGTATTTGCAAAAAAAAACAAGGAAAAAGAAAGAAAGAAAAAAAGAAAGGAAGTGGCAAAACCTGGATGGGCCAAAAGTTTCCGATTTTTTGGAGAAAAAATCGGAAATCAATTTAAATGCGAGATTGCATTTTTATTTCATCACATTTTTAAAAGTTGGGGATGGAGCCACAAGCAAATATGTATTTTTTTTTCTTTTTAATGGGTATTTTCTACTCTGATATATCATCAATATCGAGGAATTGCACATCATTTTTACTTTCTTCTATATCTAATATATAGAAGAAAGTATTGGATTCGTGCAAATTTTCGAATTTCGAATTTTGACGGATTCGAACGTTTTGAGGTGTGCTGAGTCCATTTCGACCATTTTTGGAAAATGTCTGTCTGTCTGTGTGTGTGTGTGTGTGTATGTATGTATGTGTGTATGTATGTGTGTCACGTCTGTGTGTGACCAGTTTTTTGTGGCCGCTCTACAACAAAAAACTACCGCATGAAATCGAACGAAATTTAGTACACATATGTGCCCCTATGTGAACTTGTGGCCCATTAGTTTTTGGCGCGAATTCCTCCAAGGGGGGTGGAGCAATGGGACGTTTTTCGAGTTACGCGTGCTTGCTATTCTTCAGGAAGTTACTGGCGGAATCAAACAAAATTTGGTCCATATGTTGGTATTAACAGGAACAGGTGCTGATTCAATTTTGGTGTCAATAACTCAAACGGGGGTTGAGCTGTAGAACGTTTTTTGTCGTCAATTGTGACTGCTGTATCTCAAGAAATAATGAACGGAATGAAAGAAAAATTTATCGGCAAGTAGCCCTTAGTGGGTGTAAGAACTGATTTTATTTTTGTGTCAACAGCTAAAAGGGGGGGTTGCGCAATCACCCGTTCTTTTTTTCCATTGTGAGTGCCCTATCTCAAGAAGTAATGCTACGTTCTGGTTGAAATTTGGAATATATGTGAATCCATATGTAAACAGGCTTTGGTTCAATTTTGACGCCGATCGCTCCAAGAGGTGTTGATTTTTTTTTTTTTTTTTTTTTTTTTTGCGAATAAAAATATTTTTATTAATGCAACAATAAGAAAGATAAATCGTAATAGATTGTCGTCTGCGTATTTCTCGTGATTTTAATTGTATGGAAATGATCGGAAATATTATCCATAGACTAATAATAAGAGTAGACCGAGCTTTCCCATTCTTGCTGATGAAGAAAATTGGTTCATAGATGTATCATGTGACTAGTGGAGAGGGCTTGGCGAAGACTTTGGCAGCATGGTTGCTAGATGGCAGCATTATCTATAGTTTGGCACTCGACATGTATTTTAAGACAACGTGTTTTCATTAAAAAAAAACTTCCAGGTGCAGAGATTGAACTGTTTTTCTTTTAGTTATGCATTATTTTGACATTAGTAGTTTTTGATCAGTTTTCGGTAACTTTTATTTCATTTGGAGCTTTCAGCGTTACCGTGAACGAAATGGCGTAAACGTTTTGCGTTAACGCAAAAATGTACTAATCGGTATCTTAAATTGAAACTGTAGGTAAAAATCTTACCGTTTGCGGATTCTTCTTGGTCGCTTGCATCTTTTATTGCTTAGAGAGTTATTGAAATTGACTAAAGAAAATGCACAATGCTATCTAAACGAAAAACTCACTATATTAACAAAATATTTACAACTTAGAATAACAAATTTACAAATCGGACTCCATAAAAGATCATTCTTCCGTGTTCCATCAATTTTATTTATTTTATTTCGATCGTCTGCTACGATCAACGCCCGCTGTTGCTAGGATATCCACCAGTCACATGGTTTGGTTTATGAGCAGCAAAAGGGTTGCCATAGCTCGGTCTACTCTTATTATTAGTCTATGATATTATCTCAATGATTTAAAATTTTGAACTGTTGCCATCTTATGTTTGTTAACAAATAAAATATTTGTAATTCATTCAAGCAAGGCTTTTAAAATAACTTTCAATTTTCGCTCTTTGCTTTGCTTTTGCAATAATTCAGACATTGTAGTCTAAGAGCTAGCAACGTTTTCGAGATAGAATTTTAGGAAAGCTGATTTCTCTATATATTTTTCCCTGTGACGTATCGAACAGCGTGCATGCTGTCTGGCGGCCGTTAAACGCTGCGTTTATTACTGCGCATCACATCTTTAGAGGTAAAAATATGGATTTTGAAATCATTTTAGTAAGAATCTTTTCTTTTTCAGGGAATTCTAAACACTTTTCGAAACACGAATTTAATATTGCCAGACATTTTTGCTGTTGCCAATATCATGCCAGATGATATTTTTTACGAAAAAAATAATTAAAAAAAAAACTATTTTAGTATGTCTGTCATTTTAATATTATTTTACCTACATATGAATAAGTACAAAATTAATTTGACAGACATGAATTCGGTTGCGTACTCGACAGACAGACCGATAAGCTGAGACCAAACGAAAGAAGTATTCCTAGCGTGGTGCCCAAGTTTTAGGTCAAATTAGTCACCTCGCTTTAAAATTAAGAATTGCTTGTTGAATTCACACACATGTTGCCTATTTTTTGTTAAAATTTATGTAAAAAGTTAAGTATTTTCCATTTTGCGAGCGTGCCGCGCAGAGAAACCACATCCATTTTCAATTTGCGCACTGTGATGTAATTCTTGTTGATCACTTACTGAAACAGGAAGATAATAACGATTGTGGTGGCGCAATCATAGAGCTGAGATAAAAATTACAAAATTGTAATTTAAATCTTCAGTTAAAGCTTTTTTTTTTATTTTTTTTAAAATACATATATATATATATATATATATATTTGTAAAGGTCTGTAATAGTGAATTGCTTGCTCAAGATCTTTTGAAGACTCTTTTCTGACTCCTTTTTTCCCTTCCTCGTCTGCCGTGTTTTACATTTGAACATTTAATATTTATCAAACATTACAGACGATATTTAAATTAAATAATGCAAAGAAAAAAGAACATTGCATACGATAATAGTCTGAAATGCTTATACTTCTTTGTTTTATTTAATTAAACTATCGTCTGCAATGTTTATGTGTCTTTGCGTTATTTAACTTAAATATCGTCTGCTTTTTCTTATTTTCTTTGTAATATCAGCGAAAACAGAAATTAGATAGAACAGTGGAAATGTTTTGCTGGTATGTAAACTTTGTTTTTATTACGCGTCTTTGACGAAAAATGTTACTGTAAATTTTCTCATCAATATGATTATTCTTAAATATTATTTTTAAAAATGTATTCAAAATTATCGTGAAAATTATGACAGAATAATGGCAAATAAAATGAAATGTGTATTTTGCAATGGAATAAATGAAAAAATAATAGCATTTTGACGAAGGAAAATTGAAAAAAAATGTGAAGAAGTTTTGAGTGTTCGTGTTACATTCAACTTGAAATATAGTAATATAAAGTTACCCCAACAACTAAATACTTCTGATGGATACCACACACGATGTTACAAATCCTTTGCATCCTTGATGGCGAAGTATCGGAATATATCTGATGATAATTATGATTCATCAATAACTCTTCCTGGCACATCAAGTTCTTCTTCAACATTACCGAATAATCCAGTAGATGCAAGAGAGACTTTGTCATGTAGTGATGCCTGTTCAAGTCTTAGTAATGAAAGAGTCTGTTTTTTCTGTGAAAAGGATCGAAAACAAGTCAAAGGTAAGCAACAAAATGTACATTCTTCCAATGATGTCAAGATGCTTGAAAAAGTAACGCAGTGGGTTGAAAAATGCCAAAATCAAGAGTTGATACAAAAAATTAGTTATCTGAAAACCTCAAATGGTCCAATATTCTATCATCATTCATGTGAATTGGAATATTTCAATCATTACAAAAGAATAATTACTGATACTGCACGAACCTCTTGGCATTGCGTAAGAGATATTCACAACACTGTTTTCGATAAAATTGTGTCAATAATTCAGGAAGACATAATTAAAAAAAAAAGTTATTTGCTATTAAATTCTCTTTGTGACACTTATAATTATGAATTACAACAGGAATTAGTACTTCATCCTGAATCAGAAATAAATATGATGAAAAATCATCAGCTTGAAGAAAAAATATTAAAACAGTTCAAGCAAATAAAGATTATAACAAAATACAAAAAAAAGATTATTATGCATACTGATAGTAACTTATTAGAAGAAGAAGACTTTATGATGCTCGAAGAAAATGATCTCATCGATAAAGTTGCTTCGATTCTAAGAACTACAATTTTGAAAATGGAGAAAACAAAATTACCTGCTGCAATGAAAACAAAGGATTTGATAAATGGTGAATGCACAATTCCTGAAAAATTAGATCGTTTCTTTAAAGCATTGATTGGAGGTAAAGATATTCGTCGCAGAGATGGAGTTAATTGTCATAGATTGAGCAACTCATTGGCTTCTGATGCTGTTTTTTGTGTAAGCAACGGTACTGTGAAACCATCAAAACATATAACTCTGGGTATGACTGTCAAAAGTCTTACGAGTAGTCGAAAGATGATAAATATTTTGAATAGACTTGGACATTGTTGCAACTACAATACGTTGGAAGAATTAGAAACTGAAGCTACGATCTCATCCGTAACACGTTCTGAAATTTGTCCTCCTGACATCATTCGAAGTCCGTCATTATGCACAGGTGTAGCATTCGATAATTTCGATAGATACGTTGACACTTTAAATGGAAAAGATACACTGCATGACACCGTAGAGATCATCTACCAAATTGTAAGTGATGATTACGATGTAGAATTAAACCCAAGCAATATAGATAGTAGTTTTGATATGTCACCACCACCAGCAAAAAGAAGACGGACGTTTAACGAAGAAATTCCTGAACTCCCTTCGTATGGAAATCGATTGCAGATATTAGAACATTTAACACCAGTTGAAGACAATGCATTAACTCGGCCCGTAAACTTACCTTTGATAGAAACAATAGATATGCTATACTTACTTTCACACGTCTTTCATGTGCCAAATACTCCAATGTGGACTGGTTTTAATTGGAAAATCATTGAAGATACTAGCCCCAAACAAAAAGTATCGTATCTTACGCCTATATATTAATTTTTCACCAACAAATGCAGAGGTGGTTAAACATACACTGGAACAGGCCCAAATCGTTGGAGAAGAATGTAATCAAAGGTACGTGCAAGTTACTTATGATCTGGCAATAGCTAAAATAGCATATAAAATTCAATCAACATCAAAGCCCCAATTTGATAATATCTTCATCCATCTTGGCTCATTCCATTTAATGATGGCTTTCTTCAAAGCTATAGGCGTTTTTATTAATGAATGTGGTCTATCGCATATGATGATTGAGAGCCATATTATTGCTCCTGGCTCAGTAAATGGGATAGTTGAAGGAAAGCATTTTAATCTTTGCAAACGTCTGCATCCGTTGATGGCTCTTGGCTTGCAAATGTTGCATTTTGATACATTTTTAAAGATGGACAAAATGGAATACTATTTTATGAAAGAGCAAGTTTCTGACGATCTCTTACATTACCAGGAGGTTAAAGTTACTTGTACATCTACGACGATAGAATTATCAAATAATGTATTATCGAGACTAATATCTGCTTATGAAAAATTCGTAGCAGAAACAAGACAAGGTAAACATGGGAAAACTGCTCAATTCTATATGATTTACATCCAGCTTGTAAACTATTACATTACCCTATCAAGAAGTATACGAATGGGTGATTTCGAAATGTTTAAGTATGTAATTCCAAAAATAACAAATTTGTTTTTCATTGTAAATCAACCGAATTATGCTCGATGGTGTGTTAAATATTTAGACAGTTTGAATAATGTTGATGAAACACATCCAGGACTCAAAGATGATTTCACAAACGGATGTTTTGGAATAAAAAGAACCGACAAACCATTCTCAAGGATACCAATTGACCTTACACTGGAGCAGACTATAAATGCCGAAGCGGCTAGACGTCTTAGCGGTATTGCACATTTTACCAATTCCATAGCTGCCCGTCAGCGCTGGTCAAAGAGTCACAGCATTAGAGCTGCTTTAATTTCTCACGTTCTCGATGTTTGTGGATTGAGGCAATTACAAGACGTGTCTGCCGATTTACAACCTAATAGAATCAAAATTTACAACAAACAAATCACCGATTTTATAGAAATCTTTCAGAAAAATAACAATCCATTTGATCAAAATTTGGACAAAAATAGTTTGTACAATATTGCTACTGCGAAACCCGCTCCTGAAAATACAGCTGACTTTTTGCTGAATATTGAAAAAAAGGGTGACGATTTGCGAAAGCAGTTTATAAATGAATGCGCTGAAGATCAGGAGAGATTTGACAAACCAATAAAAAAAAATCAAGTGCTTAATTTTGCTTGTGCTCCAAAGAAGAAAAAACTAACTCTTGGTAACAAAATTGTTGAGCTAAGAATGCAAAGAGATCTATTCGGTAGAATGTTGGGGATATCTATGAACAACAAGGTTGATATTGAAAAAGTATTAGGATTTCCACTAACACCAGTACCAACATCAATGTGCCATGCCGATGGTAGTATTTGTAAAACGGATAAAGCACAATTAGTCAAAGTATTCGAAAAGAAAGTTAGCAGTGTCAATCAGCAATTGTTATGTTTTGATATCAGTATTTTGGACGGATTCTTCATGTTACACCTTATGAAAGAAATACCACAAACTTTCGATGGCATATCGAAAAAATTCCTCAAAATGATTTCACAGTTTAAATCATCTCGCATTGACATTGTTTTTGATCAGTACTTCAAACCTTCCATAAAAGATTGTGAGCGTTTACGTCGCAGTGAATTAACCAGTACAGTTTTCATCAAACCTAGTCAAATTCGGCCTCATCATTTTGCTGGTGAACTCAGAAACTCGCAGTTCAAGGAAGCTCTTGTAAGGTTTTTTATTGATCATTGGGCAAATGATGACATGTTTCCTTTTATTGGGAATAAAACTATTTACCTGAGTTTTGATAAGTGTTACTCGTATCAGGTTGTAAATAATCAAGTTATTAGAATCGTTGAAGAATCATTATCATGTGAAGAACACGAAGAAGCTGATACTCGTATCATATACCATATTTGCCAGATAAATTTTGACTCTCAAGTTCTTGTACGTTGCTCAGACTCTGATATTCTTATTATACTTTTAGGCAATATGGATCACCTGAATGCACCTTTAAAGCTTTGCATTCAATGGGGAGTAGGAAACCATGAACGTCTAATAAACGTCAATGAGTTATATCAAGCTCTTGGTATTTCCTTATCAAAAGCTCTACCATGTTTCCACGCAATAACAGGATGTGATTACACCCCAGCTTTTTTCCGGAAAGGTAAACTAAGGCCCTTCAAGTTGCTAGAGAAATCTGTTGAGTACCAGTTGGCATGTCAAGAGATTACAACAGACGATGAGCGTGTACTAGAACGCACATTTGACAGGTTCGAAAACTTTATATGTCACATGTATGGGGTGACTAATCCTTCAAATGTTAACGATGTTCGCTTTTATCTGTTTTCAAAAACTTATGAATCGAAAAAATGTAGTGATAACTTTGAAAAAAAAAATTCGAAATTTTGATGCATCGAGCTTACCCCCATGCAAAGCTGAATTATATCAGCATTTATTGCGAGTGCGGTATGTGACAAAAATTTGGAGAAACGCTAATTTAAAAAATCCGTCATCTTTATCGCCGTTAACTTCCAGTTGGGTCATCAATGATGATAAATACGATTTTCTCTGGTTTGCTGGGGAGCAGTTTCCATCATTAGTTGCTGACATCGTTATTGAAAGTGAAGTATTATCCAACGAAAACTCTACGCAAGATGACGATGATTACAATGATTATGATGAGAGCAGTGACGACGATGACGACTATGGAGATACATCACTTTTTTGCGATACAATTATAGAATGAACATACCTATTTTAGTTAAAAATGGATTGTAATTTTTTAAGTATAATATTTATAAGTAGTGAGAACTTTGGCTCTAAATTAAAGTTCTTTTTCCTGTATCTTTTACAAAAATAATGTAATTTAGTTACAATTGGATTTTTATGATTTAAATATAATCTGTAAATATTCTAATTTTGATACTTATAAGTGACATATTTCTCCTGTTATTAAACAAAATATATATCCAGCTATTTTATATCATTTTGGCACGAATTTAAATAATAATGTTTCATTTTTCTCATATTCAGAGGCATAATGCTGCGCTACTCTATAGCAATAAATCGGTCTGTCTGTCGAGTACGCAACCGAATTCATGTCTGTCAAATTAATTTTGTACTTATTCATATGTAGGTAAAATAATGTTAAAATGACAGACATACTAAAATAGTTTTTTTTTTAATTTTTTTTTCGTAAAAAATTGAATCTGGCACGATATTCGCAACAACAAAATTGTCTGGTAATATTAAATTCGTGTTTCGAAAAGTGTTTAGAATTCACTGAAAAAGAAAAGATTCTTACTAAAATGATTTCAAAATCCATATTTTTACTTCTAAAGATGTGATGCGCACTAAAAAACACAACGTTTACCGGCCGCCAGACAACCCGCACGCTGTTCGAAACGTCTTCGGGAAAGATATATTAAAGAACCAGCTTTCCTAAAATTCTTGTTTTTTCGACGTTGCTAGCTCTTGGACTATATAGTAGCCAATTACAAAGCCAATACTCACACACCACGATTCCCCACCGAAAATTTTCGCGTTGCGGGTGAGGAATTCGCGTTAGGTCTAAAATTCTTTACTGCTGAAAAAATCGCGTTATAGCCATTTCGCGTAAATCGGGTCGCGTTGTAGCGGGAGTCGACTGTAATGCATTTTTAAAATGGTGTTGCAAAAATAATTTATAAATAATACATCAATTAAATAAATAATCTCAGAAGTCAACAAATGATTTTTTGCAAAAAAAAAAATAAAAAATAAAAAATACTCAACACTAAAATTTTCAAATATCTATAACTCTTGTTTATTAACCTTTTGTTTATTTTTCCATTGTTCTTAATATTGTCAGTGTTTTATACTGTATGCAGTTACTATTAACTGTCACCCAAGAGAATTTAAATTATTTATTCATTAATTATTTCTGGTGCTATTTACAAAAAAGAGCATGATCAGTCATTACTCCATTGATCATTTTAATTTTTTACAATAGGTGTGAAAAAAAAGACCTAAAGTTAACACTGGTTTTGAATAAACTTAAAAAAAAGTAACTAAGAATTGAACTATAAGGGAGGGAGGAGAATCTATGTAAATATATGCGTATTTGTCAGCTCATCTTCGAAATAGCAAATATAGTAAGCAATTTAAAGAATGCTTAATTTTATAAACTAAACAGCATATTGAAATTGAGTAAAGGTTGATAAAATTGAAGTAAAGTACTCTAAGATTCCAGGCAATATTTCAAGTTTCATTAAAAGATAAATTTTTAAGTTAAAATTGGGTGATAATCTGGGGTAACCTCAGAAATGTAGTGATCAGGAATTACCCCGGGCTACTCTAAAAGTTATTTGTTGGGCTTTATAGCCAACGTACGTCGTTTGGAATATGTGTGAGGCATGTATACTGCCGCGGGAAAATAATAAGCAGTATCTGGAAACTTTCCTTTTTTTTTTTTTTTTTTTTTTTGGTCCTTTCTTTTACCGTGGGCAGGTAAACGAATATATATATACGGAAGTTTTTGATGGAAAGCTGGAATTTTTTTTTTATCTATGCCGTATGGGTCTAGAGTGACCATACTAAGTTTTCCCTTTCTACTAAGGAAGCTTTAGCCGCTACGTCCAAATTAGTGACAAAAAACACCTGTTTTTTCACTAATATAACAATATCTCAAAAATAACTCTCCCAATGGCCATATATATATATATATATATATATATATATATATATATAACTTGTAGGACTTAAAATTCTGAACAAAAAAGGGGACCTACAACGTATATTTTTGTTAAACACTAAGCGCACAACTTATTTTCAAAATTTAGCTAAAATCACTGATCAAGCGTTTCAAGGCAGAACGGACCTTTCCCACTCCCTAGTGGCCCAGATGTTGCTGAAAACCATTTATTTCTTCACAATGTAACACAGAAATAAGAAAGGAGCTGATCTTCATACAGAACGCATTTTATTTCTTAAAAGGAAACGAAAAAAATACTGATAGGTAAATTTTGAGTAGAATTATCCAGAGAAAATGACTGATTTTGAGTGACATAATTTAATTAGAAAATTAGCTTTATGTTCAAGGTAAAAAACTTTTCCAGTTCATTTTTCTTGAAATATATCAATTTTTTATTTAAAAAATTATGCATTTCCTAAAGTATAATATTAAATGTTTTGCTTTGAGACATGGTATTATATGAGATGCGGTTTGGGAAATCGGAGCATAAAATGTCACAAATTCAATTTTTTAAAGAAATGCGCATTAAAAATAATAGATTAGTATTAAATAAAGAAAAAAAATTGTATCATTACAACAAAATTCAAAGTACACATGGCAATCATTTAGACTTTAAAAAAGCAAGTATTTTTACTAACAGAGTAAAATAACAAATATTGAAAGAGAAAGCAAAACATTAATACACGTAGAAACTTGAAGTTATTTTCCAAGCATAGCAAAAAAGTTGAGGGGCAAAAAAATTCAGACACACAAACCATAAACTGAAGAATTTGTAAAAATTACTATAAAAAATAATAAATTCAAAAATGCAAAAAATCACTTCTAAGATTCTTTATAGTGAAATTACACTCGATTCTTATTTCTTGTTCTAATACTCGATTCTGAAGAAAATAAATGTGTCATATCATAACAGGGTAGAAAAGATTTCATTGTTAAAAAAATAGGAATCTATTGATGAGCAAAAGACGTTTTGCCGAAATGTTACATGCATTAGTTCTTCTAATGAAAATGAGTCTCAAAGCATAAATGAGACTAATTTATTTGTAGTGAATTTCCCGTATTTGTAAGGAATGAAAATAAATGGGAAAAGTTGGGAAATAAGGAGCATGGAGAGCTAAAAATTAGCTGTATTAATAATTATTTGGGTTCACCAATTGCTTTTATGCTTTTCAAATATAGAGAAGAACGCGGAAACATTACATTCAAAGAATTAAAAAGGCTGGGGAGACATACAATAGTTTCAGGAGCAAGTAAACATTCTGAAATCATTGAATGTTTACAAGATTATAATTATTTCTATCTAATGATATTTTTTTCTTTATTTGTTGTAGTATAAACTTCTTTAAAATGATAGTTGGTGTCCCAAACTATTATCAATTGCTGAATACATGAAAGAAGGATCAAACTGTTAAGTGTCCCAAGTTAGGGAGGGGAATCCTTAACTTGAGACAATGAACATTTTTTTTCTTTTTCTTTTTTTTAAACAGACATGGCTACACATCTATATCTATACCTTGTCCTCAGGTGAAGTACTAAGGCACATGATATAATTAGAATACATCGTTCGAATGGAAAACATATGATAAATATGCTACTAAAGGTAAAAGTTCAAAACTGTTCCGAATACAGGCACTTGACTGTACGCTGAGCATGATTAAATCATTTGAAAACATGCGAAAGTTTTACAGCGCGTGGGATGGCGATAGAGAAAGCAACATTAATTTTCTCGCTTAATTTGATATGACAGCATTTTATGGCTGCTTTCAACAAATTTTTGAATTTCACGTACTTTGACTTCAATCACCTCACCTTCTGCATATAATTTATCGCAAATCACACTCAAGTCAGTCATGTTTTTCCCAAAACGTTCACTCCCGTAATCACGGAGCTATATAGTACCATGTCTCCCAGCAAAACATTTAATATTATACATTAAGAATTATATAAATTGTTTAAATGAAAAAAATGATTTAATTCAAGAAAAGCGAACTGGAAAACTTTTTTACTTTAAGCATAATACTAATTTTCTAATTCAAACTATGTCACTCAAAATCGGTCATTTTCTCTGGATAATTTTACTTGAAATAAACCTATCAGTGTTTTTGCGTTTCTATTTAAGAAATAAAATGCGTTCTGTATGAAGCTTGGCTCCATTTTTATTTATTTGTTACATTGTAATGAAATAGTTTTCAACGATATCTAGTATGTGAATTTGATGATCATGTAGCTGTGTAGCTGCAAAGCACCGCCATGTATTTTAGTGTTACGACCTTCTATTCCACGGGGTCTCGGCAAGGCCACTGGGGAGTGGGAAAGGTATACGTTTTGGCTTAAAGTGCTTGATCAGTGATTTTAGCCAAATTTTGAAATTAAGTTGTGCGCTTAGTATTTAGCAAAGATATACATTGTAGGTACTCATCTTGTTCAGAATTTTGATTTGTACAAGTATATGGCCATACAGAAAAATATTTTTGAGATATTGTAATGTTTGTGAAAAAACGTGGTTTTTTTTTTATTTTTTGTCAGGAAATGTTGGAACGAGACATCTTTTTGTGCTTTTTTTTCAGTGGAAATCAAATAAGCATGCTTCTACAACAAAGCTAACGTACATTAGATAACAAAAATGAAAAATGAAAAATTTGCAGTTACTGTTCTTTGCCCGCCCACGGCAGTATTGTACTTTAGCTGTGCTTAACAAGATTGCTTATTTGGTTTCCACTGAAAATATAGCACGAAAAAAAACGTCAAATTCCAAAAATACGGCAGTATATGCGCATCAATGTGTGTTGATGGGGGGAGGGGGGTTACAATCAGTGGCATACCAAGGGGTTACCGCGAGTGGCTTTCGCCAGAGGCGCAGCAACAAAAAGGGTGCTAATTTGCCAAAATTATTCCAAAATACATTTATGATTTTAAAGTAAACTATTTTAATGACCTTTTCGTTGAAAAGTTATCAAGAATAAAGTTAAAAAGGAGGAGAAAGAAAAGAAAGAAGTTTGCATGTATGGAGCAATGGGTTAGCTTAATACGACAGTGGAATATCTGGGAGGGTTGTGGGACGGCTTTCCACCCCAAATAATCCCTCTTTTATAGGAAGGGCACGGTCTTTAAACTGTCTATAGAAAAATAAATATTTTGAAACATTTTCCAAAGAAGATTAATATATTCTCCCCCTACAAACATCACAAAAGATTATTTAAAACTTAGTCCAAAACTCAAGCGACAACTTCAAATCTATTCCGAGGGACAGCATCATTGAAGGTTGGCTAAAACTACGTTTTTGGAGCTGCGATCTCGACATGTTTCCGGAGAATGCCTCGAGACTCTGCTCCCCCAAACATGACCTGAATCCCGGATATCGTCTATAACATCGCTTCTCTAATTCGAAAAATTTCCGGGGGAGAATCCCCGTAGTGGCCCTTTTCTACAATGGTTGATGATAATCCACAACTGCGTTTTTAGAATTTCAACTTCAAAAATTTACCGAGAAATGGCATCCAAACCTCTAGCATTATTAAAGATTGTCTAAAACTGCAGTTTCGAAAACTTTCCGGGGAAACCCCCCTGAACCCCCTTTTTCTGAGTAAATGGGAATAAATTCTCAGGATTACATTGATATTGTTAATACTTAGATCTAGATCTATTAAGAACTCTTTTCTCCCTCCGAAACCAGAAGCTGAATCCACTCTCTATCTCTCCTAATCATATATGCGTTTGACAAAATTAAGGGGCCGCGGAGCTCTCCCCATCCCCACATACACACCACACACATCAGTTTTGCTTTTGCGACGGCTCTGCCAGAAATAGAGAGAGAGAGGGTCCCGAGTAAAGATTTACTTTTCATATTTTCTTTAATTTTCCAACCTTAATAGAAGTTTTATAAAAAAATATTTTAACTTTTATTTTACATTTTCTTTTAAAATTATTTTTCTTGCTCTTAGTAAATACGTAAATTATGTTTATTTGCACTTATTCTTCTGGCGTTTTCAAAAGAAAAAAAAGCCCTTTTAGAAAAAACAAAAAATGCATTGTATAAATAGAGATGAAAAATGCACCCTATCTTTGAGTCAGGAATGAACACTATAAATGTTTTGTAAATGAATCGCTAATGTTATGATTTTGTTGAATTTTTAATGAATTGGTGGGAACGGGGGGAGGAGCGCCATTCCTGAAATTGCCCAGGGGCGCTAGAACCCATAGGTACGCCACTAGTTACAATAAAATATGCATTGAATTTTAGAGGGATTGTGATGAATTAAAACTATCAAATCAAAGCTCGAGTTCCTGCTAAATAAAAAACAACACCTTCGCAAATCTGAAATTTATATAACTAGATATCACATCCTCTTCACTAAAATGCAACCTGACGTTAAAAGCAAATGCATTGCGTGGGATATTACGTGATAATGATTTAGTCACACAAAGAGTTACATTAACTGCAGAAATGTTACTGCCCGCAATTTTGTTTCCGGTACTTAATGATAAAAATATAAATCCTCTCTGCAGCCTTTTAATTCTTCCTAAAGCATCGGAAACTAGAAAGCGCCTCCGCTTAGTGAAAAATCGATTAAGGCAGCGACAATTTAGAAAACAGAGCTCTGCCCTCATTCTCGCACGGCGCACTGAACCACCAACAGTTGGGAAATCTAGTTGCTTCAATTGCAAAAAAAAGTTGTCATACGGCCTCATCGTGTTCGTCTTTGGGATGAGTGCTGCTGTGCAGGGGGTACCCCGTCCTGCTCAGCCCATGTTGGGGGCCGGTAAGTGATAGAAAATTTTTAGTCGCCTTTTCGATTTTTTCTCAAGAAAGGCCAAGAAATTTTCGTGAATCTCGAATGGGGCCGATCAATATAGGAGCCTGCGCGATCGTGTGATAAACAGCGCGCCAGAGGATCTCTCCCTGTTTTTCGGAGGATGTTGCTTGTTGACAAAAGACCAAAACACACCTGTTTACGACTTTATCTGCAAACATTCCCTTTCATAATGACGTTGCTTCAAAACAGATATTTTGCTGTCAACTTCCATTATTTCCATCGAAATTTCATTGATTAAGAAATATTAATTTAGTTATCGGAGCAGAATATCATTTTTTTCCCTCATAAAATAGTTCGCTGTTATGATGCTTGGTTTAAACTGTGTAGTTGGTTTTAAACTGTACATCATAGTCACGGTGTTTACATATTTTTTAACTGCAGAAAAAAAGGTTCTGCATGAGCTTATGAATTTAATGTTTCGATAAAAAAAACTTTTGATACCACGAACAAAACTCACCTGTTCACGACTACATCTTTAAAAAATCACTTTCGTAATAACATTAATACTTAACAGAGATCTAAATGTCAATTTCCGTTCTCTCCATCGAAAATTAACGAATTGAGAACTATTAATTTAGTTATCAGAGCAGTATATCCTTCATTTATCTTAAAAACTGTTTCGCTGTCAGGATTTTCGGTTTTAACGGTGTAGATGGTTCAAAGCAGTACACCATAGTCACGTTTTTTACTTATTTTTTTACTATAGAAAAACTATTCTGCTTACGTGAACAAATTTAATGTTTTAATGAAAAAAAAATTCGATGCCACGAGCAAAACACACCTCTTTAGGGCTTTATCTGTAAACATTCACATTCGTAATACCCGTAGATACAAAAAATAGAGATTTCTCTGTCAACTTCCATTCCTTCCATCAGAGTTGAGCTGATTCAGAACTATTAATTCTGTTATGTGAGCAGAATACGATGACGATCTATATAGCATAAAACAGAATCGCTGTCATGATGTTTGGTCTTAACAGTGCAATTGGTTTTAAGTTGTAATTCATGGTTATGGTTTTTACTTGTTTGTAGAACACAATTATGCATACTATTTAATGTTTCAATAAATGAAAATTTCTATGCCATTAGCAAAACACATTTCTTTACGACATAATCTGGAAAACCTCACTTTCGTAATAACGTCGATACAAAATTGAGAGTTTTCACTAATAACTTCCTCTCCTTCCATCATAGTTTAGCTAGTTCAGAACTATTAATTATCCAGGCAGAACACTACAGTCAAGTGCCCATACTTGAGACAGTTTTGAACTTTTACCTTTTAGTAGCATAATAATCATATGTTTTCCATTTGAACGAAGCGTTCTATTTTAGGATGTGCCTTAGTACTTCACCTGAGGACAAGGTATATGTGTAGATATGTATCTTTTAAAAATAAAACAAAAAAATGTTCATTGTACCAAGTTAGGGATCCCCCTCCCTAACATCGAACACTTAACATTCTGACCTTTCTGTTATGTATGCAGCAATAGATAATAATTTGGGACACTAACTATCATTTTAAAGAAGTTTATTTTACAATTCAATAAAGAAAACAATATCATTAAATAGAAATTATATGATATCATATATATTTCATATTCTATACTTGCCCCTGAAAGTATTGAATGCCTCCCCAGCCTTCTTTATTCTTTTGAATGTAATGTTTCCGCGTTCCCCTCTATATTTGTAAGCATACAAGTAATTAAGAAAAAAAATATCATTATATAGAAATGATATAATCTTGTAAACGTTCAATGATTTCAGAATGTTTACTTGCTCCTGAAACTATTAAATGTCTCCCCAGCCTTTTTAATTCTTTGAATGTAAT